>NW_006760386.1:6078760-6085828 GCF_000271605.1 Fomitiporia mediterranea MF3/22
GATAAAGGGTAAGAGACCATAGAATGATACAAAGAATGAAGGGGTGGTCAAAGGAATGGAATGATGAAGTAAGGAAGGGTAGTGGCAAGAGTCAGCATGCATATAGTTCATAGACAGTGCCCCCAAGGGACGGAAGTCCCGAGTTCTGGTACAGAAGGGTGTGGAACCCTTGGAACTGAAGGTACGAGAGTGGAGAACCATAACACTCCTGGTTTATACTCCTTAGGTAGGTAGGCTATTATTCTCTTGAATGTTTTATTGTATTCTATAATTGTTAGTTTTCCTTGTCTCAAATTGTGCATTTGAGTTTGAGCTGTCTCTATAGAATCATAATATTTTCTACTTGCTTCTCTAAGATTAGTTAAAAATGTATTATAGTCTTTTCAGATTTCTGGAACTAAGCTTTTTCCTTCTGTCACAAATGATATTACTTTTCCACTCATGTGACTTACTATTTTCCCTCTTAAGTATAGAATTACTGTTTCTACTTTATCCAAATCATTTGTAATGTTGTAATGTCTAAAGTGTATTATCAGATTTTTTTAAACACTTCTAGATCTTCTCCTTTCTGTCCTGAAAACTTTAGCAGTTTCAGATTGATTTTCCTTGTTCCCTCCATATTACTCTCTTTCTAGTTACTAGATTCTGAATTTGGTGTATAAGAGTCTAATGAGTTTGACTCTGAACTAGTACTACTTTAATAGGTCTGATACAACCAATTATAATAATCCAATGTTAGTATTCCTTCTACTATAAAGGTATCTAGTAATATAGACTGTTCAATTTCTTTAACTGTTTAGCCTTCCTGAGTAATAACTTCTGACTAACCTTGAAGGCTTTTAGAGGATCCTGGTAGACTATCTGGATATTGTGTTTCAATTCTACTATAGTCTTGAAATGTTTGGATTCCTCCCTGTATTGTGTTAACAAGCTCTTCTTCTTTAGCTAAAGAACCTAATAGTTCACTTTCTTGATTTTCTTAGACTGTGTCTTCCTGAGTGAAATGTTCTTGTCTCTAGAGGTATTAAGTATTAGAAGTACTTCCTTCTCTCCTGTCACTTTGTTATTCCTCTCTACTAATATTTTGTAATATAGTAGTTAGGTTGAATTGTGACTGTGCCAACCTGTTTAGGAATACTTGTACTATTCCTGATTCAACTAGTACTTCTTATACTCTGTTAGTAAGGTTCTGTATTTTGTCCAAGATTTCCTATAACTTTGTATGAATATTAAAAATATTCAAACTCTGTGTATCCAGATCTGATTGTATCCCTTCCAACTTTTCTCCTTGTTGTTCTGCTTGTATAAGACTACACAAGTATGTAATTTCTTCTTGTATAGTTCTATAATATAAGTCTTGACTTTGAGTAGATCTAATTATTCTGTTAAGACCTAAAAATTGTTGTATCCAAGCCTTTGTCCTTATAACCTAAAGGCTATAATAGGTCCCTAATTTGTTTAAATAGGAGTAGCTAGAGTGTGAACTTGTGTGACAATTGTACTACCTGCACATTTGTACAACATGTGTTGTAAGTGCTTGTGAGTGTTTTCCTTTTTGTTTACTAGACTACCCTGTATCCTACTATATGTGTTAAAGAGTTCTGATTTTAGTTACTATCAGATCTTCTTGATTTTATTAATTCTTTGGATTACATAATCACTTTCTTCATGTAGTTAGTTCTTTCCTATTTGGAATAGACAGGAGAGTTTTGACTAGAGCTTACAATGATACTAGAGAGAACAAGCCTACCAAAACCTTGCCTCTTATTTTAGAGCCTACTATAAAGGGTAGTGCCTCTGTTCTAAGGTATCTGGGTTGTTTTTGTCTTGATCTTGGCCTTAAGGGCCTTACTACACTTGTTTTGAATCAAACTGACTGTTTTGACACACAAGAAGTATAATAATATGACTACTAAGAAGAGGATCAAGAGAAGTACTGTACTTTGACAGTAGTAAGCTTGAGGAACTTCTATAATTCTTTAAAGACATTAAGATGTTAGCTGTCAACTTCCAGAAGGACACTGAGTAGATGTGTAAGCAAGTAACATACTATATAATAATGAGCTGTAACAGTTTGTAGACTACTGTGTCTGAGTTGAAGAAGAAAGGAGTGTACAATTAGAGTATTGTAAAAGAGGAGATTAGAAAGCTCTATCTGGAGCTGATTAATGGTCAATACTATACAAGAGCTAATATTAAGTAACTAGTTAATGTGTAGAGTAAGAAGGAAATGACAGTACAGACAGAGTTTAGCTGCTACTACTGTGAGTTCTAGGTACAAGTAGAGTACTTGAAGGAGTAAGGGAAGATGTTAGTACACAAGTTAGACTGTGAGTTCTAGAGAGGGATCAGAGGAACACTGAGGACAAACCTAACACAATGACTAGAGATTCTCTATATAAACAAGGATGTGAGCAAGTTATTCAAATTTGCTAATATAGTTAGGCTAGCAGACTATGTTCTTCTAGTAGGGCAGACAGAGATAGTCTGAGACCAGAAAACAACATTACTAAAGGAGAAGCTAGAGAAAGAAGTAGGAGACAAGTATGTAAAGATTGTAAGGAAGCTTAAAGAGTTATAAGTCTAAGTCAACAAAGTAAGCAAGTCTAGGAAGATACTAATAAATCAAGCATACAAAGGTAACAAACCTGCTAATTCTGTAAAATCCAACCTAAAGTATGAGAGGGTCTACAACTTTTACAGAAAGTAAGGACATTTTGTACATGACTGTAGGACTGTAAGCAAGTACACTCAGAGAAGGAAGTGTATAAGGTTAGGACAGAAGATTGTGTTAATGAGTAGGGCATTCATACTAGCTAGTGTAGAGGGAGTAACATTAAAGAAGTATATAAACTAATACTATAAAGACAAGCCTGTGTTCATAGTAGGCACAATTAATAAAGTAAAAGATAGGTTGAATGTGAGTAAGAGAGAAAAGTATGAAGCTGTTCTTAGAGCAGATTTGGATACAGAGGTAACAAGGTTGGAGGAATGCTTGAGGGATGTGAAGAGACAAAGAGAGGAGGTAAGGACTATAAAGGCTAACACAAAGCCAGTTAAAGTCAGACTAAAGTAAAGTACTAAGTTGAGTAAAATTATCAAGTAGGTTTTAGACTAGATGATAGACAGTGTTGTCACATTAACACACTGTAAGTTGTTTGTAATAGCTCTAGAGCTTGAGTACTAGTATACAGTTAAGCTTATAAGAACAACTCAGATGTGTAATAAAATGCTGAACAAGGCTAGAAGTAGACTTATAAAGACAGAGGAGGAAGAGACAAGCAAGGAAGCAAGAACTAACAGTAGAGAAGATTAGTATACAGGTACAAGCATTGTATACAAAGATAACAAAGTACAGTCAAGCCTAACAGTAGAGCTAAGAATGAGTAGATTGTACAGAAAAGTAGTAGATTGTGTTAGATTGTGTCAGATTCAAGATAGAGAGCAAGAATGAGAGTAGAGTAGAGGAGTGAGTGTAGCAAACAAGGCCAGAAGTGTACTAGTAAGGACAAGGGAGAATAGTGTGATAGATGAGCAGTAGAGACTGTTATAAAGAGTAGTAGTAAGCTAGATGAACAAGGTCAGAAGTACATCTGTAAGGATTAAGTACTAAGACAATAAGAATTAGTCAAGCCTAGTAAGAATACTGAGTATGAGTGGATTATGTAGGAGGACATTAGAAGCTGTAGAATCAGAGTAGTGTTGAGTAAGAGAGTATTAGATAGACACTCTAGTTAGTAACAATAAGGCTGAAAGTGTACTAGTCAAGCTAGTAACAGTAAAGCTGAACAACAAATTGGAAACTGAGAGCTTACTAGACTAGGAAGCTGTTATAAACATAATGTGTAAAGACATTTGGAAACACTTGAGAGTACTAAAGGAGCAAGTGTGGACAAACCTTAGGCTAGCAAATGTAGGATCAATTACAATTAACAGTGTTATTCTAAGACTCAAGGTGTTAGTAGGTGGAATATTAATAGTAATACTAGTTTATATAGTAAAGGACACAATGTTCAATATAATAATCAGGAGGCTGTTCTTTGTATTAACTGAGTGTGAGACAAAGGATTTTAAGGACAGTAATCAGATTTTAACCTTAACAGACCTAGCAGATCAGAACTGAAAGTGTCAGGTTAAGACCTAAGCAGCTGTTAGATGAAACCTACTACTTACTACTACTACTATTTATGTTAGAGTTGGAGAGGATTGGTCTGGCAAGCCTTTAGCCTTAGTACAGGTTACATTCTCTTTACTCTAACATTCCCTTATACCCTTTTCTTTTATGAACACTCATTCTTACTTAAGACTCACACTCTTTGTTTCTTTATCTTACTTTAATTGATACCTTTTATTCTTACCTACACTCCTTATACTTACCCTTCTTATTACTTCTTAAAGTAAGTGACTGAGGACAGTCACTATTTAAAGCTTAGAGAGGTGAAGAGTTCTGATTTTAGTTACTATCAGATCTTCTTGATTTTATTAATTCTTTGGATTACATAATCACTTTCTTCATGTAGTTAGTTCTTTCCTATTTAGAATAGACAGGAGAGTTTTGACCAGAGCCTACAACAATACTAGAGGGAACAAGTCTACTAAAACCTTGCCTCTCAGTGTATACACATATATAAAGGGTTTTCAAGCTAAGGGTTAGGGGATTCTTTCTCCTTCTTAGTGCTCAATTACTAAGTTATCCCAGTCAGTAGTTGAGTGTGCTAGTAAAGAGAGAATCTTTACATAAGGCTAGTATACCTATCCTTACACATTTTTGACTGAACCTACCTTTCTATAAACCTGCTAGGCTTTGACAACCAGAACTGAGGGCTTGATCACTCTAATATGTTCCTCACATTACTCAGTACTCCTTTGAATTCAAAGAAATCAGTGAGTAGTTTGCAAATCTAAATTAGAGACACATATACTCTTACTATAGCTACTAGGATACTCAGAACACTTGAAGGATGTAAACAGATTGTTCCCCTCAATGTAGAGAGACCTCCTTGTTAATATTGTAAGAGGTGAGTATTATTCAGAAGTGCTAAAGAGTAGCTTTCCCTAAATGTAGAGAGATTCAAAACAGTGTACACTACAGATTTTGAATTAATAGAGTATGTAGACAATGGACAACAAGATTATCTGTTGAGTACTGAACACAATGTGGCCACCAAGCCTTAGTAGACAATCCTGGAAGGGCCCCCAAGTCTGGAAGTTGCTATTAACATGCTAGAGAATAAGTCCTTGTCTGTTACAGGCTGGAGGCAATCTGATAACCCTTTACTAGGTGATAAGTCCTTGTCTACACAAGGCTAGAGACACTCTGATAAACTATTACATACAAGTAATGTAGAACAAAGGTATGTACCTGTACTAGCACATATTGTTAGACTAATGTGTACTATAGAGTAGAAACTAGTAAGTACTTACCTTACTAGGCTTACAGAAGTAGATAATAGTAGTACAGAGAGTGTAAATGCTCAGGAAATTGGCATTAAGGATTCTGTCAGTAAGAACAAGAGTATTAGTAAAGGAACAATACTTTCCTTATAGTAGGAAACATTCTAGAAGGTTAGAAAGACATTCAGAAACATCCCTAGGCTAGAGACACTGAAAGCTATAAGTAGGCTAGCCAGTCCATTCAATCAAGGAATTGATATTGAGGAATTGAACAAGAGAACTTATAAGTATGATAGTATACATTAGGAACATGAAGGAAACATCAATTTGGACACAATTGATCCATCCAAACTAACTAGAGACAAGTTAGCTAAATGGATGTATTAGAAAGTACATTGTCAACACTCAGAAGCTACTAAAGGAATGCCCAAACGATTGGAAGATACTCTACAGTTTGAAAGTACACATCCTTAGAAGAAAGATCTAAGTAAACCTGTACCTAGTAATAAGAAAAGTGTAAGAGTGAATAAAGGAAAAGCTCCAAACATTTGTAATTACAGTCAGGTAGAACTAGACAGTTCCAGCAAAGCAGATTCTAATGTACAAAGAATGTATTTTCAGGAGATAGAGTACAGACAAAATGTAGAATCAGAACAATAGAATTTCAGAAATAAAGGCTATAGTAAGGCTCCCAGAACTCCTCAGGAATTACCAGTTTGTTTCAAGCAAGAAATGTATTGCCCTAAGATAGAAAATTAAGGTAAGGACACATACTACAGATACAACACCCTAGTAGGGCAAGGAGACACATTGTAGAATAAAATACCTACATATATACACTATTATACTAATGTTCAAGAATTACCACAAACACCCAGTACAAAACACAATATTAAAATGAACAGACTGAAACCAGACATGAAACTTACAGTTCCAAATGCCTCTAATGACAGTAAAGACGAATCAGAAACTGTAAAAGGTAAAGAGAGTGAGGAAAAGAATTTCTACTATAGTTCTGTACCCTCTATCAAGTGTAGTGTAGATAGAAATAGTAAAGGCCACAGAAAAAGAACCACACAAGATACTACTGAGCTACAAAGCTTGAATACACTGTAGACAAGTAGATTTGCATCAGTGAGACTCTCAGACAACCTTGCAAGAAAGAGTTATGTGAATCATGTAATACAGAGAGTAGAAATTATAAAAAGGTAGGATCCTGACCTGGATCCAGGTAATAGCTCTTCAGATTCTTTAGATTCGAGCAGATACTGAAGTTCTGACAATGGCAATAATAGTAATGCATTATTCGAACCTACAGACATTGATTCAAGCGACTCTGAAAGTACTAAGAAGTATAAAAAGTTTACTAAGAGGAAATGGAACAAAGAACTTCTCAAATTGAAGATACAGATGCAGAGCACAAAACCTATTGTTCCTACAGTTTATTCAGGTGAACCTAACCTTCAAAGATACACTAAGTTCGTTATGGAAGTCAATCAGTACATGAAACAATCAGGTTTACATTATTTCCTTAAAGAACAAGTAAGAGTACTACCTAATTTTATTAAAGGACAAGCTATAGATTTCTATCTACAGAAAATAAGCATGAACAAATCTTGATAGACCTTATCACAATTCTTTAAAGGTCTAATGGACTTTTGTTTCCTATCTAAC
>NW_006760386.1:6086340-6087388 GCF_000271605.1 Fomitiporia mediterranea MF3/22
CTGTTAGGAATTAAATAGTATACAGATACTAGAGATTGATTCTATCCTCAGAATAACAAAGAAGACTATTGAAAAGATAGATGGAAGAAGAACAACCAGAGAAACTACAGGAATGACAATAAGAATTGACTAAAGGACAGGAATTATGATTATAATTGTAATAATTGTAACAGGCAGCACATACAGTCTAACAGTGTAAGTCCTAAAGAGAAAGACTGATCTAAGGACTACAAACCGAAGTACAAGGATACTAGGCAGAATAAGGAAGAGAATAGTAAGAAAACTTATTCTACAGGTGTAAAAAGGTATTCACAAGCTGAACTAGATAATATAAGAGCTAAAGGACAATGTTTTATCTGTAAACAGACTATGTATTTAGCTAAAGATTGTCCTACACACAGTACAGTAAAGCTGAACAGTGTTTCTAATACAAATACATTGTCTAAGAGTGTTAATATTAATTATTCTACTCTAGATAAGTTAACCAATACTTTGGAAGACAATAATTACTTGGATTTGGATCTTATAGTAGACAATATAATGGATCCATCATCTTCTACGTCTTGAATACAATCTATGACTATTCAGATACATTATCCAGACAATAGTTATGAATCTACAACTCAGAAGAATGAGAATTACAATTCATTAGCTGGTTACAATACTATTTTGCAAGTATTTAGTCTAGAACAATCAGATTTAAAGCTACAAACCTTTTCTGACACTTCAGAATTAAAGATCCCTCTTGTAAATGCTGAACTTAGAAAGAGAAATCAGAGGAGAATGAGATCAATCTACAGAAATAGCAATTTCTATAGTGAATACAATGATACAGTATGTTTTGGAATTACTAGATGTCTTAGGGAAGGAATTCTGTACTGTTTTGACTAGAAATACAATAGAAGACTTTGGAATAAGTATCTACACAATTGATTCTATGTTTTCAGAAGTACAGATACACAGTTTACAATCATTGACAATTGGGAGAATGGAAATGAGTACACATTACCTGTTAAGATTGCTTTTCTGAACAGATTTGATGTTAGAG
>NW_006760386.1:6088582-6191417 GCF_000271605.1 Fomitiporia mediterranea MF3/22
GCCAATGTATTCAGTTGTGAGCATAGAAAATATCAACTTGTGTTCCATATCTGGAAATAGAGCATATATACATGATTTACCTGTGTAAATCCACACTATGACTACTAACTTCAACAATTTTAATACAATTGAGCATACTACAGCTTATACTAAGGACTTTATTTTAACTAGTGTAGCAGGAGTGCCCTAAGTACTCTCTCTTATTAAGACATCAAGTGAGTGTCTGCCTTATATACTACATAGTGAAGTCCAATAGTCTGAGACATTCTAAGTGTAGTAACTCTACATAAGGCAATTAGGGATTTCCTAATCCAGAGCACAATCTAATACTCCCCTTCAAGCATTAATTAAGAACTAGGACTGTATGCCTAATAGTTTGTTTAGATGCTTGATCTGTGGGACATGGAGAGCTTTTGTAAGGATGTCTGCTAATTGGTTCTGTGATTAAACATAGCATACATTGATGTAATCGTTTTGAATATAACATTGCACAAAGTCTTTTTGTAAATCAAGATGTTTAGTGTAAGTGTTGTACATTATTTTGTCAGACTTTACAGTCTTTATTACACCTTGATTATTGTAATAAATTGTAATGGGTGCCAATTCAGTCTACAGTACTTCTTCAGCAAATTGTTTGAGCCAAATGGCTTCTTGAGTAGTATATGCTAGTGCTTACAACTCTGCTTTGTAAACAGATAGTGGTACCAGGTTTTGCCATTTGCTTGACCAGGATATGGTCAATTTAGCTAATTGAAAGATGTAGCTGTTTATTGCTTTATGTCCTTCTGTCATTTGTCTGTCTGCATCACAATAGCCTTATAGTTTTAAGGTGTTTGTACTTCCAAGTTGAAGCCAGCAATTTGTTGTATATTTTAAATATGCAAAGCAATGTTTCACTACTTTGTAGTGATGTGTTTAGGGCTTTTGTAAGTAGTGTGCTAATTGCCCAGTAATATAAGATATGTCTGGCTGTGTACAATCTGCAACATATCTTAACAATCCTACCATATTCATGTATAGCATTGTTTCATTATTACTTTCGTTTGTATTGTACATATTGTTTGTATTGTTAGATAGATCTATTCCAGGAGTAATAGGCGTTCATAGTGCCTTTTTGTTTTCAAAGTGGTAACACTTGATTATACTTTCAATATAATACTTTTACTGTAAGCTAATTGTTTGTTAAGGTCTATCTCAGCTTATTTCAATACCAAGTAACCAATGTATTTTGTTACTGTTAGTAAATGCAACGTGTTGTCTTAATGCATGTTTAAATGCCATTATTATAGCAATAGTTTTGCCAATAATTGTAATATTGTCAACATGCATAAATGTTACAAGAATCGTTTTATTATTTCGTTTCTTATAAAAAACAGTATGATTGTAATTAGCTCATTCTAATCTGATCTTAAGCAGTAGTTTGGTAATCTTCTTGTACCATTGTCTACCTGCTTGTTTCAATCTGTATAACACTTTATTTAAGTATAATGCCTGTCCAGGTTTAATATCTGTAAGTAGCCTGCCTGGCAGCAGTTTCACATAAATGAGTTTGTCCTCATTTAGTTCTCTGTAAAGATATGCAGATTTTACATCTATCTAATGTATTTCATAGTTCTTAGATGCTGCCCAAGATAACAATAATTGTACTATTGATAGTTTTGTTACTGGAGCAAATAAGTTGTCAGAATAGAAGTCTATTCCGTTCTTTTGAGTGTATCCTTACACTACAAATCATGCTTTGTATTTGTCTATTTGGCCATTAGCCAGACTTTTGATTTTATAGACAAATTTCGTTCCAATTATATTTGTATTTGTAGGGGGGATAGCATATATCTATGTGTTTTGTTGTTGAAGTGACTGTATTTCATCCTTCATAGCTTTGATCCACTGTTCTTTGTCTATATGTGTTATAGTATTGTAATACATTAATGGATTGTTATAGATTTTGTTGAGGAATTCATTAAATTCTGTTAGATACATAGCTAGGTTTATATTGTCTTTGTAATTTAAACCTATAGTTTGTTTAACCAGTCTTTACTCTTGTGTAGAGTGTTGTATGACAGGTTCTTTATCTTTATTATTGTTATTAGACAGAGTTTTATCATTGTTTGATGTATTATTGTTATGATTATTCTCCCCTTCAATCCTAGACATTAGTTTGTCTATGAATTGTATGTTGTGTTCAACAGTAACTTTATTATTATGGTACACTAAGTGACCTTTACTATTGTTATCATAACCTAGCCATTGTGTGTATTAGCCTCTAGGTTGTAGTTTATGTGTTTGTTCATTCTGTATAATACAATATGCACCAAATTGTTGTATATTATCTATTTGATAATGTTTGTTATACTGTTTGTAATATGGTGTTGTGAAATTAATAGCAACTCTCAGTGTTCTGTTATGAATAAATGTTTAATATTGTACTACATATACCCAGAATTTCATAGGTAACTTTGCTGATAACAGACACGTATGTACACTGTTAAAGATCATTGGCTTTGTCTCATAGTTTTATGTTAAATGTTATTACTCTACTTTTGCTAAGTGTGAATGACAATTTATTTACAATTGTAACGTTTATTAGGGTTGAGTTCTGGACGTTTGTAAGACAGAACAAGTATGGAGTAGCTTGTACATTTGTACCAGAGTCTAATATATTAATACAATGTATTAGTTCAGTATCATTGTGATGTATTGTATTGATACATATGTTTGGATCATAATTGAACTCCTTAATGACTTCTTTCATATTGTCAAATGAGTTCATGAAGTTGTCTACTTGTATGACACTATCCTCTTGTACTTTAAATGCTGAAAATACGTTAGATTCAGTAGATAGAGTAGATTGAACAGGTAAGCTGCTAGAACTTGATACTGAGGCTTCTACAATTGCAGACTCTAGCATTAGCATTTCATTAACATCTTCAATGAATACTGTTTCGTTATTGTCTCTAATGAATACTGCTACATTAAGTGTAGGTTGAGACAGTGTAGTAGCAGTAGTAGAAGTAGTAGCTGTTTGCCTATGCTTTTTCTTTCAAGCTTCTGTTGTTTTGCTTGTTAGAGGATTTTAGCAGTCTTTTGACATATGCCTGTACTTATTACAGTTGTAGCATTTAACTTTATTATAAGGCTTTGTTTTACCTTTAGCTACACTTTTGCCTTTCGTTTGTAGGCTGTCTTGTTTAGTATCTTGTTTCGTTTGAGAGTACTGAGAATGATACTCAGTATATATGTTTCATAATTTGTGTATCAACTTAGCTGGTGTCAGAACGTCTTTCTGAGTCACTGTAACTGTTAGTAGTTGATTATAATAGGTAATCTGCTTGTCTAGCATTGTTGCTACCTATCTATACTCATGAGGAGTAGCAAGGTTAATTGCTGAGATGTATGTATTGTCATTAGGGGCTTTATTATGTGTAGACAACTGTCTGTAGATTTGTTCAATGTTGTCTAACATCTTATCAAACTGTGATACATGTCCTTTTACTGTAAACAATGTAAATATGTCTATAGCATGTGTCATCATTGTTTTAACATTGTATTGTTCAGAAAGCACCTTCATAAGACTTCTAACACTTGTATGTGTTGTGAAGTTTGTATAAATTGTATTAGTTATTGTTTTCGTTATACAATGATACAAAACATTGCCTGTATGTATGCCAGCATCATTAGAGGAAGGGGGATTGTGCTCTAGATGGTCTGAGAGTATTATGGCAGTGAGTACACTGTGTATGTACAAGCACTATATCTTGTATCCCTTCACACTAGCCAACTTTTCCGTTCCCTCAAAGAACTTTGTAACATCAGAGTCCTTCATCATTGTGTTAACAAAGGTATGTGTTGTAGACAACATCATAATAGGTTTGGGGGGAGAGGGAGGTCTAGGGCTTGGTAGTCTAGCAGGAGGCAAAGGTGTTCTACAAGAGCAAGTGTGTAAGGGCATTCAATGAGCACTAAGGCTCATAACCTTTTAACTAGTGTAGCAGGAGTGCCCCAAGTACTCTCTCTTATTAAGACATCAAGCAAGTGTCTGCCTTATATACTACATAGTAAAGTCTGATAGTCTGAGACATCCTAAGTGTAGTAACTCTATATAAGGCAATTGGGGATTTCCTAATCCAGAGCACAATCTAATACTTTAAGAGATCAATACTATGTCCTATCATAATTACAATCAAAATCAATAGAGAATTAGTAAGAGCATTAATTGATTCAGGATCATTAGCAGATTTCATGTCTACCAAGTTTGTAGATCAAATAGGTGTTAGGAAACTTGTATTAGCCAAACCTCTACCTATACAATTGACAGTACAAGGCTCTAGATCGAAAGTAAACTATTGTACTAATGCTAGAATACAATACAGAGAGATAAACACAATACAGTACTTTAATATCATGAATTTGGATAACTATAATATTATACTAGGAACACTGTTCCTCTTCCAGCACAAGATTTCTATTAGTTTCAATGAGTCTAGACTATGGATTGAAAGTAAAATACCTCTACCAATAACAGGAGAACAAGTCACAGTTGTTTCATCAAAGGTTATTGATACTTATGATTGAGAAATTGACAAATGTAGACAAGAGATCAAGTAATATACTGTGGATTTGTTTAAAGACACTTCAGAAACGCCTCTACCACCTCTCAGAGCCATTAATCATAGTATACTACTCATAGATGAGGATAAGAAATACAAGTTCTGTAGGGCAACTTGTCCAGATCCTTTGAGAGAGTAATAGCAAAATAAGAGAAAGGACTATATTTAATTAGAAAGATGGAAAGTAGTTACAGGATTGAATACAATACTTATGCTACTACTTCAAAAGCTTAGAAAGACTAAGGAAGACTCTATACAATTGAGAACAGTCATTAATCTTAGAGAGTGTAACAAGAATACTAAGAAACTATCATCTCCTTTACTAGATATTAAATCAGTATTAAGGAGAGTAGCTTCCAAGAAGTATAAATTGCTTATTGATAGCAAAGATACATATGAACAGATTAGAATAATTCCTAAGCATGTAAACAGATCAATATTCAACACTCTGGATAGAACAATAGTTAGTGAAGTAATACAATTAGGTGATTGTAATAACAGAGTCACCTATCAAGTGTTAATAAACCACATTTTCTAGCCTTACTTAGGTGACTGGATAGATATCTACCTAGATGACTTAGTAATTTATTCAGACACAATTGAGGAGTATATGAGACATCTCAGAACTGTCATTAATATATTGTGTAAGGAGAAATTCTACCTTAGTAAACATAAGATACAATTGTTCCAGAAAGAATTGAAGATACTAGACCACATTATTAATGATCAAGGCATTAGAATTAACCCTCATAAAGTCGATTCTATTCAACAATGGAAAGTACCTACTAATAAAGATTTGTTACAAGGATTCTTAGAATCAGTAGAGTATTTAGTACTTAATATACTTTAGTTATACATTTCTACAGGTATTTTATCAAAGATTGTAGGAGAAACTGCATTTTTCAAATGGACATTCACTAAACAGTGAGTGTTTGATCAAATAGTAAAGCTAGTATTGGATTTCAGGCATAATCACAGGATAGTATTGGACTATAGTAAGAATGTACCACTTATCAACATTGTTACAAATGCTTCAGCTTTAGGAATTGGAGGAATAGTCAGCCAAGGTCACAATTAGAAAGATTCTAAGATAGTAGTGTTTTTCTCAGCAAAATTAAACCCTGTGCAACAGAATTACCCAGTACACAATGTAGAATTACTAGTAGGAGTAGAAACTATGCTAAAACACAAGAATCTACTACAAGGAATACATTTCTTTTGGTATACCAATCACAGAGTGTTAGAACACATTCTAAGACAACTGGTATTAAGTGGAGGACAAGCCAGATAGCTAGAGAAGATATCAGACTTCAATTTCACTGTAAAATACATTCTAGACACTACAAACATTCTTACAGACACATTATCATACATATACTCAGGAGATTTACTAGGAACAACTTGATCTTAGTAAGAATATACATTGCAACTCAATAATGATAATCTATTAAGGATTAATCAAGTCAGGAATAACATTTCACAGCTGTTAGAGATACAGGATACTGTATATATTAAGGCTAGACTAGCAGTAGTAAGGAAAACTTTACCTTAAGAATCAATTACAAGTTGACTACATAACAGAAAGGCTAGATTAATTACCAGACATGCTAGAAACTCACAGACAGACCTCTAAACAGAGGGTAGGCCTGCTATAAGGACTAGAAGCCAGTTTACAATACTAGAGAAAGCAGAGCAAGATCAGGAAACAGATACACATAGTAAGGTATTAGAAATGCTGCCTCAGGACACTGAACAATTGGATTTACATGAAATAAATTCACCTACAAATGTACCAGACATTAGAAGTAATATGTAAGGATACAGACATTCAGACAATAATATTAGATTGGAAATTAATGATCAGAACGTCCTAGTACTAAAGAATGCTACTAATCAACTCTGGAACTCGATTGAACCTTAATTACCTGATATAATAGCTCAATCTTCACTGGATTTACAATTCCTGGAATGTCTCAAAGGCAGATATTATGAGGATAACTTCTTCAATCAGATATTACAAGATCTGAAGCACTTCCAGAATTTTCATGTTGAAAATGGACTCATATTTTGCTAGGAGGGTGAGAGGTACATACTTTACATACCTAGAATTCTAATACACAACAGAAACGCTAGGGAAATTGTAATAGAGCATACACATTCTATTTTGGCACACTTAGGACCTTGAAAGACACTTTCATACCTTAGAGAACAAGTTTGGTGGAAGGATATGATTATAGACATTAATTCCTACTGTGATTCATGTCATATGTGTAAGATCAGCAAACCTAACAATCAGAAACCGTTTGGTTTACTACATCTGCTCTCAGTACCTAATAGGCCTTGGGAAGACATAGGAATGGACTTTGTTAGACCTTTTCCCAAATCAAAGAACTGTTTAGGACTTTTTGATATGATTTGTACAGTTATTTGTTTATTAACTAGTATAGTACACATTATTCCTACTAGGCAAATGTACAGAGTAAGAGAAATCACAGAGATAGTATTTGAAAACGTTTATAAACTGTATGGATTGCCTAATTACATTGTTAGCAATTGTGATTCCCTATTCACCAGTACGTTTTAGAGAAGATTACATGAACTTATAAGTATTAAATTGAAGCTATCAAGTGTATATCATTCACAGTCTGATGGATTGACTGAGAGAATGAACAGAACAATTACTCAGATGCTCAGACAGTGTATTTCTCCTAAACAAAAGGATTGGATACATAAACTACTGATGATTGAGTACACTATTAATACAGTAAGGTCAGAAACTACAGGATATGCACCATTCTTTCTAAATTACAGTCAGATGCTAAGGAACTTGATATGGAACAATCCTAGGAAGGATGAATATCCTGGAGTAAGGACTTACACTCAGAAAGTAAAGGATGCAATACTACAGACACACAATGTAATCCTCTAGGCAAGGGTAAAGCAAACTAGACATACTAATAGACACAGACAACCCTCTTCCTTCAAATTGAACAATCTAGTGTATGTCTCTACAAAGAACATGAATCTACTGAGACAGTGAGTGAGGAAACTAGTACCAAAGTACATAGGACCTTATAGAATAATCTAGAACACAGGAAACAAGGCATTTGAACTAGATCTACTCAGGGAAATGAGGAATTGTAACATCCACCCAGTATTTCATTTATTACTACTTAGGATACATGTTCCAAACAATGATAGATTATTCTCTAGAAGGGAAGTAGGACAAGTTACTGGATTAAACAATGAGAACAAGGAATGGACAGTAGATTCAATTAAAACTCATACAGGACAAGGGACTACTACTTTGTTCAAAGTACTATGAAAGTCTGGAGATCATACATGGCTACCCTATAATAAAATTGCACACCTTGAAGCATTAAAGGAATACTTAGACATACTTGGAATCAATTCTATCAATGCACTAACTCTAAGAAAGGGAAAACTCAATACTAATGACTCTTAAGTTAGTATCAGTCTAGTAAAACATGAGGCAACCTTTTAAACACAATACTACAGTATAGACATACAGGTAGACATATGCAAAGGCTTTAAAAACTGTGTATATAGTCACTTTACTGTGTATATCATGTCTACTACTCAAGAATCTGTTACTCATACATTTGCATCTGCTTTTCTACAACATACAAATATGCCTCATCCTCCTCTACAACTCTTAGTTGGCTCTTGAGTGTAACCAATCACTCAGGATTGGGTTACTCACAACCACAGTACAAGCACTAACTATGTTTTCAATCAAGAGGAGCTCAAGGAGATTGCAGCTTTCTCTAGAGCTATCTACAACAATTCTCTCAACCCTACTATACAACTCTCAGAGTGTTATCTTATTGTATTATGCTTGTATAACTTCCACATTCCTTCTCATACAAGACTGAGCCTACTACTACTGTTCCAAGACTGTATTCAACATACTAAGATGATACAAGTGTTCCAGGACTTTGTATACTGTAAGAACATGGTTTTGAACCAAGGTAAATACACATATATTCTACATTATATTATTATGAGCACATGTACCTTACTATTTTACTTAGGTGTAAAGTGTAGAGCTGAGCAAATCAATAATGGAACCACTATATTCTACTCATACAACTGTAAACATTCTTGGATTGATTTGTAATTACCCCTAATGTCTACCAATCTTACTTCAGTACTTGATATTTTAACCAGTGTAGCAGGAGTGCCCCTAGTACTCTCTCTTATTGAGACATCAAGCAAGTATCTACCTTATATACTACATAGTGAAGTCCAATAGTCTGAGACATTCCAAGTGTAGTAATTCTACATAAGGCAATTGGGGATTTCCTAATCCAGAGCACAATCTAATACTTCCCTTCAAGCATTAATTAAGAACTAAGACTGTATGCCTAATAGTTTGTTTAGATGCTTGATCTGTAGGACGTGGAGAGCCTTTGTAAGGATGTCTGCTAATTAGTTCTGTGATTGAACATAGTATACATTGATGTATTCGTTTTGAATGTAACATTGCACAAAGTCTTTTTGTAAATCAAGATGTTTAGTGTAAGCATTGTATGTTATTTTGTCAGACTTTACAGTCTTTATTACACTTTGATTATTGTAATAAATTGTAATGGGTGCCAATTCAGTCTGCAGTACTTCTTCAGTGAATCGTTTGAGCCAAATAGCTTCTTGAGTAGCATATGCTAGTGCTTGCAACTCTGCTTCATAAACAGATAGTGGTACCAGGTTTTGCCATTTGCTTGACCAAGATATGGTCGATTTAGCTAATTGAAAGATGTAGCCATTTATTACTTTATGTCCTTCTGTCATTCGTCTGTCTGCATCAAAATAGCCTCATAGTTTTAAGGTGTTCGTGCTTCCAAGTTGAAGCCAACAATTTGTTGTATATTTTAAATATGTAAAGCAATGTTTCACTGCTTTGTAGTGATGTGTTTGGGGCTTTTGTAAGTAGCACACTAATTGCCCAGTAATATAGGATATGTCTGGCCATGTGCAGTCTGTAACATATCTTAACAATCCTACCATATTCATGTATGGTGTTGTTTCATTATTACTTTTGTTCATATTGTACATATTGTTTGTATTGTTAGATAGATCTATTCCAGGAGTAATAGGTGTTTGTAGTGCCTTTTCGTTTTCAAAGTGGTAACGTTTGATTATACTTTCAATATAATACTTTTACTATAAGCTAATCGTTTGTTGAGGTCTATCTTGGCTTATTTCAATACCATGTAACTAATGTATTTTGTTACTGTCAGTAAATGCAACGTGTTGTCTTAATGCATGTTTAAATGCTGTTATTATAGTGATAGTTTTGCTAATAATCATAATATTGTCAACATACATAAATGTTACAAGAATTGTTTTATTATTTCGTTTCTTGTAAAATGCAGTGTGATCATAATTAGCTCGTTCTAATCCAATCTTAAGTAGTAGTTCAGTAATCTTCTTGTACCATTGTCTACCTGCTTGTTTCAATCCATATAATGCTTTATTTAAGCATAATGCCTGTCCAGGTTTAATATCTGTAAGTAGCCTGCCTGGCAGCAGTTTCATATAAATGAGTTTGTCCTCATTTAATTCTCTGTAAAGATATGCAGATAATACATCTATCTAATGTATTTCATAGTTCTTAGATGCTGCCCAAGATAACAATAATTGTACTGTTGATAGTTTTGTTACTAGGGCAAATAAATTGTCAGAATAAAAGTCTATTCCATTCTTTTGAGCATATCCTTACACTACAAATTGTGCTTTGTATTTGTCTATTCAGCCGTTAGCCAGTCTTTTGATTTTATAGACAAATTTTGTTCTAATTACATTTGTATTCATAGGGGGGATAGCATATATCCATGCATTTCATTGTTGAAGTGACTGTATTTCATCCTTCATAGCTTTGATCCATTGTTCTTTGTCTATATGTGTTATAGTATTGTAATATGTTAATGGATTGTTATAGACTTTGTTGAGGAATTTGTTAAATTCTGTTAGATACATAGCTAGGTTTATATTGTCTTTGTAATTTAAACCTATAGTTTGTTTAACCAGTCTTTACTCTTGTGTAGAGCATTGTATGACAGGTTCTTTATCTTTATTATTGTTATTAGGAAGAGTTTCATCATTATTTGATGTATTATCATTATGATTATTCTCCCCTTCAATCCTAGACATTGTTTTGTCTATAAATTGTACATTGTGTTCGACAGTAATTTTATTATCATAGCACACTAAGCGACCTTTACTGTTGTTATCATAACCTAGCCATTGTGTGTGTTAGCCTCTAGGTTGTAGTTTATGTGTTTGTTCGTTCTGTATGATACAATATGTGCCAAATTCTTGTATATTATCTATTTGATAATGTTTGTTATACTGTTTGTAATATGGTGTTGTGAAATTAATAGCAACTCTTAGTGTTCTGTTATGAATAAACGTTTGATATTGTACTGTATATACTCAGAATTTCATAGGTAACTTTGCTAATAACAGACACATATGTACACTGTTAAAGATAGTCTTATGCATACGTTCCACAACTCTGTTCTACTATAGTGTATTGTGTACTGTTAATCTATGTATTGTTCCTTAACTTTCAATGTACATAGTGAAGTCTTTACTTAGGAACACTGTATTGTTATCACTTTAGAGAGTTTTAACTCTTATACTGTACTGTGTAAAGAGTCTTATTGTATGCTTTACATATTCAGTGAAAGCATTACTTTTATGCTGCATAGGTAGTATAGTTACCCATTGTGTAGCATCATCTGCAATGGTAAAAAGATATTCATACTTGCTGTAAGCTTGTACTGGGGCAGGTCCCCAAATATCAGTATGGAGATGATCTCTATAGGATTGTACAAGAGGTGTTGTTCGTATTTTTGGTATTTCATTACATTGTATGTTTGCTTTGATACAATCTGTACACTGTGCATTTTTATTGTCTGTTATCCTTTGACTTATAATCTCAGGATACTCTTGTATGAGTTTGTACAAGTAATCAAAATTAACATAACCCATTCATTAATGTAAATCAACAATAGTGATTGTGTTAATAGATCATTTATTATGATGAGAAACTATCATATACAAGTTATTTTGTACATGTATTTCACCAATCTTTGTATGAGCAGGAGAATAAATAATACATTCATTGTTTGTTTTTGTTAAAACATATCCTGCTTTACATAATAGTGCTTCACTAACAAGTGTGAAGTTCAGATTGGGATGATAGTATACGTTTTGTAGTGAAATTGTATTCACCTTAGTATGCTCATTAGCTTTGTCTCATAGTTTTATGTTAAATGTCATTACTCCACTTTTGCTAAGTGTGAATAACAATTTATTCACAATTGTAACGTTTATTAGGGTCAAGTTATAAACGTTTGTAAGACAGAACAAGTATAGAGTAGTGTGTACATTTGCACCAGAGTCCAATATATTAATACAATGTATTAGTTCAGTATCATTGTAACATATTGTATTGATACATACGTTTGGATCATAATTGAACTCCTCAATGACTTCTTTTGTATTGTCAAATGAGTTCATGAAGTCGTCTACTTGCATAACACCATCCTCTTGTACTTTGAATGCTGAAAATATGTTGGATTCAGCAGATAGAGCAGATTGAACAGGTAAGCTGCTAGAACTTAATACTGAGGCTTCTATGATTACAGACTCTAGCATTAGTGTTTCATTAATGTTTTCAATGAATACTGTTTCGTTATTGTCTCTAATGAATACTACTGTATTAAGTGCAGGTTGAGACAGTATAGTAGTAGTAGTAGAAGTAGTAGCTGTTTGCCTATGCTTTTTCTTTTGAGCTTCCATTGTTTTGCTTGTTGGAGGATTTCAGCAGTCTTTTGAGATATGCCTGTACTTATTACAGTTGTAGCATTTAACTTTATTGTAAGGCTTTGTTTTGCCTTTAGCTACACTTTTGCCTTTCGTTTGTAGGCTGTCTTGTTCAGTATCTTGTTTTGTTTGAGAATACTGAGAATGATACTCAGTATATGTGTTTTGTAATTTGTGTATCAACTTAGCTAGTGTCAGAACGTCTTTCTGAGCCACTGTAACTGTTAGTAGTTAATTATAATAGGTAATCTGCCAGTCTAGCATTGTTGCTACCCATCTATACTCACAAGGAGTAGTGAGGTTAATTGCTGAGATGTATGTATTGTTATTAGGGGCTTTATTATGTGCAGACAACTTCCTGTAGATTTGTTCAATGTTGTCTAACGTCTTATCAAACTGTGATACATACCCTTTTACTGTAAACAACATAGATATGTTTACAGCATGTGTTATTGTTGTTTGAACATTGTATTGTTCAGAAAGTGCCTTCATGAGACTTCTAACACTTGTATACATTGTGAAGTTTGTATAAATTGTATCAGTTATTGTTTTCATTATACAGTGATACAAAACGTTGCCTGTACATATGCCAGCATCATCAGAGGAAGAGGGATCATGCTCTAGATATTCTAAGAGCATCATAGTAGCAAGTGCACTGTGTATGTGCAAGCACCATATCTTGTATCCCTTTACACCAGCCAACTTTTCTGTTCCCTCAAAGAACTTTGTAATGTCAGAGTCCTTCATCATAGTATTAACAAAGGTATGCATCATAGATGACATCACAATGGGTTTGGGGGGAGAGGGAGGTCTTGGGCTTGGTGGTCTAGCAGGAGGCAAAGGTGTTCTGTAAGAGCAAGTGTGTGGAAGCATTCAATAGGCACTAAGGCTCATAACCTTTTAACCAGTATAGCAGGAGTGCCCCTAGTACTCTCTCTTATTGAGACATCAAGCAAGTATCTACCTTATATACTACATAGTGAAGTCTGATAGTCTGAGACATTCCAAGTACAGTAATTCTACATAAGGCAATTAGGGATTTCCTAATCCAGAGCACAATCTAATATGATATGAGTACTCTGAGCTTATTCAACACTCAAGGCATTACTCTACTACTGAATCCACTACTTTCTACTCAATCTGATGGCCATTCTAACTAATCTGCTACAAGTTCCACCAGTTCTACTGTAGAACATGTCCAAGCTGGACAGGAACACATTCAGTCTACTATAGGACTGATTGAAGACACATTCATAACTGTAGAGAATGTCCTAGTACAGTAGTACTAAACTTTATAGTAAGTTACTAGATGATTTCTTTTGTTTTTGTGTTGTTATTTTGTTTATTCTAGTACTAACTCTCTTAGTATTTAGGATTAAATGCTGGAGGGCAAGTGTAACAATTGTACTACCTATGCATTTGCACAACATGTGTTGTAAGTACTTGTGAGTGTTTTCCTTTTTGTTCACTAGACTACCCTGTATCCTACTACACATGTATACACATATATAAAGGGTTTTCAAGCTAAGGGTTAGGGGATTCTTTCTCCTTCTTAGTGCTTGATTACTAGGTTATCCTAGTCAGTAGTTGAGTGTGCTAGTAAAGAGAGAATCTTTGTGTAAGGCTAGTATACCTATCCTTACAACTTGTTCTTTGAGCCAATCTTGTACTGTTCCCTAATTGACTCTTCCTCCTACTCCTAGTATATATAATAAAGAGTGTTCCTACAAGTAGTAGGAATATGAGAATGGCTGAGAGATTTGATAATAAAGGACTGTATAATAATAGGCTTCTGCTTGTGCCTAGTACTAGTTGTTGTATGTGTAATGTTCTAATCCTTTCCTTGATCTGATACAAAGCTACTTTTATAGCTTGTTAACTTTGTTTAGTATAATATTACAAAAGTTGCTTACTTTTACAATATCTGGATATCCTTGTTCTAGTGTAAGTAATACACTGTGTAACAGATTACAATGTTGTTATAATGTGTATAAGTGGTCTAAGTATCCTTGGATTTGTTCAATCCAAATTTGTTGATTGATAGGAGTGCCTACTGTATAGGTAACAGTTGATACTACTCTTTCTTACTTGAAAGAGTCTAAGGGAATTTCCCCTTGTATCCAAAATGGTATTCCTTTAATACCTCCTAGTATTAACACTTGTTTCTGTGTATAAGCTACTAGGTAATCAAGAACTAGTAGCACTTCTTAATTAATCTTTCTTTTCTTACTATAAAAGAAAGTTACTTACCTTAACAACTGTTCTAAGTAGTAGAGTAATTTGTCTACCCACTTTAAATACTAATTATTAAGGTTAGTTAATATTATAAAGTAAGTATTAGAGTTTATATACCTGTATACTAGCTCTAGGTTTGAGTTCCCCTTAGTAGACTAGAGCTTTACTAAAATAGTAAAGATTTGTAACTAAGTTAGAGTTTTATCAAAGTGTAAGATATACTCACTTTACTAGTCCTAATCCTTAGGAATGGTAACAGAATAGGGTATAGAGGGTAAGACTTGTAGACTTGTAGAGTAAGAGGGTAGAGGAGTCCTACTTTAGTCAAGCTACAAGTGTAGTCTAGTAGGTTAGTAGTAGAGTACTTCTAAGTACTAAGTAACTTAAGTTGATAAAACTATCTTTTAAGGGCCAAACTGGCCTCCTTATATACCTTTTACTAGAGTAATGTTACTCTAGTAACTTTAGTAACTCCCTTTACTATTGTTCCTATAAAGTAGAGCTGGCTAATCCTTTAGACTGTATACTACACTAGTTTGTGTCTTCTATTAATCTTATAACACTAGTTTGTGTCTTCTTGTATCCTAGATTAATCTTCTAATGACTCCTTTACTATATTGTTATGTCTTTCATACTTCCTCTCATACTTCTAATGGCTCCTTATGAGTCCTTCTAACTAGTTATACTGTATAAGCTGTGTAATACTTTTCTTATAAAGTAGAGCTTTCTATTGTTCTTATAACTCTGTCTGACTCAACCTGTACTTCCTGTATACTAGTTTGTAATATACTTTCTTATAAGGTAGAGTATTATGACTTTTAATAACTCCTTATAACTTCTGTAATATAAAAGGCTGTACTTCTATACTACCTCTAGAACTTACAACCAAATTTCTAGACTGTCTTGTATACACTCTAGAACTGACAACTAATGTTCTAGATCTTTCTCTAAGTCTTCTTTAATAGACTTAGTTTAGGAGACAATTATCCTTATTAACTTCTAACCTTATCTTTATACTTCTGTATTCAATCATAGAACTTACAACCAAAGTTCTAGATTGTCTCATGTCTTCCTTATGTTGTTCTCATGTAGTTCTTATGTTTATAACTTTATTACTTTCTCATCTATATAGGTAAAGTGTATAAAGGAGACTACTTTCCTATAGTCTCTCCTTAGAGCTCTCAGTTCCTTTCCTTTACACTAGTACTAGTCCTCCTCAGGTATAGAGCTTCAGAGTATTGGCTCTAACTCTTTACTAGCTTTAATGGTCCTTTATCTTTGTACAAAGAGTTTCTAGCTAACTATATAGTTTCTCTTTAAGTAAGTATAATATTTTCCTTTATCTTCTCTAAGTTTTCTCTTAGTCTTTTCCATTATACTTCTTACTCTAGACACTATACTCTTTCCAGATCCTCTCTCTATACAAGCATTCTAAATGACTTGTCTTTAGTTAAGGTTATTAAGTAATACTGTACTAGAGTATGTGTTTAACCTTAGAGAGATAAAGACCTTGTTTACAGGTTTTGTTACCTTTTCCTAACTAACTTAGTACTTACTCATTCCTGTCCCCTCTCTCTACTAATAGATTGATCACTCATTAGTAATAATTAGAGGTTAATAATACTAAGCTAGAGTTCTTACTAAGTAGGACAATAAAGGTAGCCTAGTTGATCTGACTAATCTTTAGACTTGTAACTAATAGAGTTTTGTATATAAACTACTTAGTTCTAAGTCTTGAGTTAAGCTTTCCAAACTTAGTTACTGTATTTTACAATTCCTAACAGAACTCAGAACTTCTGTCCCTCAGATGTACTGTTTATAGACTATATACAGACTAACTCTCCTTATGACTCTTACTACCACCCCTCTTTCTTTATTATTCTATTCCTTTAACTACTCCTTCATTCCTTATTCATTCTATAGTCTCTTACTCTTTGTTTATCCCTTTATTCTTTGTACATTTATCTTTAACCTTCCCTTCCTTTATTCTTTATAGCTTATTATTCTTAGTAGCTTACTATTCCCTAAGTACTCTTGTATAGTTTAGTATATATAAGTATATAAGATTAGACTAGTCCTATAGTCTTAATCTTATTTACTCTAGATAGTCTTATACTCTTATACTCACTCTACATACTCTACACTTGTCTTACTCTCTCTTCTACCTGTTCTGTAAGTTCTGACTACATTCTAGTACTTATGTTCTGTATTTCTGTTATGTAGAATAGTTGTAACCTAGATCCTCTTACTAAGCCTTTAGGTCCCCTCTACATTGTTACTAACATTAGATTAAGACTACCTATTACTACCCTACAACTCTCCTATGTTTTGAGTATTAGTACTTACTGTTATATTAATCTTTTCTCTTTGTCCTAACTCTTTTACATTTTTAAATTTTAAGCTTCCTAAACCCTTTTAAACTTTTACCACCCTTCTTCTATTCATTACCTCTTTTAGTTTAGTGTTGATCTCTTTGTAGTGTAAACATAGACTCTTCTAAGCCAACTACTACCCCTACTGTCCTGCTAGATTAGTAGTTACAAGTAGACCTAGCTTAATATGTATAAACCTCTATCTAAGAGGCCTTTACTAACTATGTGCCCCTAACTTAGTTAGAACCTGTTCTGATTGTTCTAGAAGTTACAACCTGTTCTAGAAAGAAAGTACATATAGTCTACCCTTCAGACTTTAATAGGTAGTACTTTAAGAACTTCTAGTACTTAGTCAAACTATATGTAGTTACTACTTTAACTAATCTATCCTCAAATCTTAATTGTGTCCTATTTGTCCTCTTCTTTATAAAGGAAGGTAATACAGCCACCTAAGCCTAGAACTAGATTGAAGGACATTAGATTGGAAGTCTGATCTGACTTTAGAACAATGAGTTGTATTTAGAATTCATAAGACAGCTCTGTACTTCCTTTATTAATCTGAACAAGAAGTATAATACATAGAGTAAGCTTGTGTCTTTGTGACAGGGTAAATGTTCTACTAATACCTTCTTTCAGGAGTTTAATATCCTAGCTTAGAAGGCAGGATTTATACTCAAGTTTAATGATGTCCTTATTAGAATGCTTGAAAAAGCTCTTTACCTAGAATTAGTTAATAAGATCCTCAGAATAATACTAGAACTAATTACTTACACTAAGTAGAAGACTTACACTATTTCCTTCAACTAAGCTGTAGCTTAGATATACTAAGTCTGTGTAGAATGCTTACACATGTATCCAACTCTAACAGTTCTGAGCCCTTGAATCAATCTGTCTGTAATTTACAATCAATCTGTTCTAATAAACATTAGAGAAGTCTGAAAGTAAGGAGTATACTTTACTTACAGAAAGTTAGAGTACTAAATTAAGGACTGGTTACAGAAGTAACAGTATATCTGTCAGGTTATTAGAGTAATAACAAGTAACAAGCAGGATTTGTAGTAAGAAGCTTTTTCTACAAATCTGAAAGTCACCTTAGAACTCCTAAACTCTAACTACATACTTTAGGATTTTGTAAAGGCCTAACAGTGAATGTAGTACTAAAGAGTTATAACTTGGATTTTTTAACAGCTACTTTTGCTTCAATAGACACTGTAGGATTAGGAGTAAATAAAGTAGAAAAAGTAGAAAAAGTAAATTAAGAAAATTATTTATTAAAAAAGAAAAAGTTAAAAACAAAAGTAGATAGTTCTCTTAGTTCTTCTGATTCTTTTGATTCCTCTCTTCACACTTTGTCTGAGTCTAAATCTGTACAATCTGACCTACTACCTCTGTGTTTTAAGAACTTAGAACATTCAGAACACTATCTAGTGTCAATCTTAAGTACTAGTTGAGGTAGAAGAGGTTAGTTAAGTTTACAAGGTACAGACACTAAGAGGGGTCAAGAGTGAGAAGCAATAGGTAGATCCAAGCAGAATGTACAAGTTCTAAAGGTAACAATTAATAAGACAAAAGTAGTGTAGAACAACAAAGCTATACTTTAGAACAAGGTAATACAAGATAAGACAAGGTAAGAGGGAATGTTTACTAATAAGACTGTCAAACTACACACTAAGAGTCACAGTAGAGAGTAACTTGATTACTAGAAAGTACAAATTACATAAGAGTATTTATAGAAAATATGAGTTCTTTGTAGCTACTAGTCCTTTGTAAACAAATCTACTACTGTCTCCTTTATATCAACCTATCTGGGACTCTGAATCTGAGTCCCCTTTGTATTAATTGACCAACTGTCTAAAGGCTTAGAGTCTTACCTTTATGAATTAGAACTATAGTTTAGAACCCAACTAGTCTGAATTGAGTAACTAAGACTATTGTGTAAGTAATAATAACATAATTGAAGGATTACTAATGTGAGAATAATACAGCTTTAATACAACTGAGCCCTTCTAATTAGAACATATTAGAACATATGTGTTGTGTAAGTATAACATCTTCTAAGTGTTTTAGAATGTGACTGTCCCTAGTCACACCTGAGGGTGTAAATTTGCAAATTAGTACACTTTATGTTTTAATCTTCTACTTCTTTTTGAGTTTGTCCTTCTTCTTTAACTATGTTGTTATTGTAAGAAGTAAATCAGGCCTACAACTAAGTGTAGGCCCTTACACAAAGAATGTAAGAGTTGCTACAGTGTGTAAGGACAGTAGATTAGTTATTAGTAGTAACAGAGTAGAGGGCAGAACTAGTACAGTTGTAGGTGAGTACTTGGATGTTATATTGTCTCTAGGTCTTCTAACAAGACACTATAGTCTAATTAGAATACACTTACTGTATTAAGTATACAGGCTAGCTTTGTACTTACTATACTATAGTAGCTTATACTTTAACTTAATACATAAGTGTTGTGAATTGATACAGAGTACAGTAGCTACAAGGATACTCTGATTAGTGAACCACTTTGAAAGTATGAAGATACTATGACTGTTGACAAACTGAGTATTACTCCTCTAACAAAGTAGATAGTAGAGGTTGTAGTTCTGAGACTGTCTAATATAGTTAGGTGTACTGTTTAGAATACTAAGACAAGTGCTCCTATTAGTAAACCAGATGTTCTGTAGAGTTCTAAGCTAGAGTGTAAGTTGTCTGTATACTAAGTACACAAGTAAGATTAAACACTAGATAATGAGAGGTTAGACATACTCCTTTGTAAGTAGTAAGGAGTACTACTAGACAGTCAGAATAATGAGAAGGACAACTCAAGCAGTACATAGTCCCTTCTTTACTTATTGACAATTTGACTAACTACTACTAGTCACTTAATCTAGATACAGATTACATATATTCAGGTAGGAGGTGTTTTGTGTTGTATGAATCAGACTTTTATAAGACAGACTAGGTAGTAGAGGAGGTAGAAAATAGACAGGTTGAGTTGTAGTTCTGGAACAGTTCTCTAGTGCCAGAGTCAGTACTAGACAGTAGTCTGACACCTTTAACAAGTTAGAGGTGTAGCAACTGTGTCTGTCAGTATATAGTATACATTTAAGAGTATAGTAAGATGATTGTATACTTAGTATGTAAGAAGAGTAAGATCTGTTACTCTCTCACAAAGACTAGTAAGACAGTAAGGGATACAAGGTCAAGGTAGAGGAGGACAATAGTGACAAACCTGTACCCTGTAGCTAGACTGTCAAGAGTGTGTCTAAAGGATCTGGGTAAGTTGTTCTGAGATTAATACTAATAGCTTTTAAAGACAACATTCTTCTAGATGAACTCTTAGAACACTTGTCAGACAATAGTGAGTTCTAAGAGGATCTAGAGCTTAAACACAAGCTTTGTGTCCTCAGAAGGTAGGTAGCTACCTATTGTACAATGTTAGATACAATAATACAGGATATAGAGTAACTACAGGCTAGGATGAGTGTAAAGGTAAGGTGTTAGAAGGATGGACAGAAGGATAGACAGAATTAGACATTCTGTTAGAACAACTGAACTAGTGTAGGTGAGACAGTCAATATAAAAAGCTACCTGTAGAAGCAGCCAAATATAATCCCCCTCTATAGTTTTGAATAGTATTTTCCATATGTTTATAGTAATGTATAATGTTACTAAAGTACAAGTATGATAATTGTAAGGTAATAAGAGTGACTCAGCATTAATAGGTAAACAACAGAGGCAAGACTATATGTATACTGAAAGTAAGGCAAATTAACAGAACAAGAACAGAACAAGAACAGAACAAAACTAAAAAAGAAACAGAACAAAAACAGAACAAAAATAGAACAAGTATAGTGTGAGAACAGAATGAGAACAGAACAAAACAGAACAAAACTCTCAATACATGACTTTAAGACTGTTGTGACTGAAGAAATACAAAAGTAGTCTAAGGGCTACTAGACAAAAACCTGTGTACAAAAAACCTAGTAGGAAAAAACATACTATAGAGAAAACTATACAGGTTTAAAGTATAAGTCTAACTATAATCTACAATTAATTAAAAGCAAAATCAAAGAAAAACAGAAGATAGAGTAGAACAGGATCAGAACATTGTCTAGAATATTATAAGGGGTTAATAGAAAAAGGCAAATTTAAGAAAGTATAGAATGTATAAGTCTATAGTAGTTAGCTACAATCAGCCTTTAGTTAGAGTCAGAGTCCTTAGAAGGCTTGTCTGACAGTGGTGGGTTGTCAGTGTCATCAATTTTATCAGCTGGACTGAAGTTTTTAACAAGATGTGTAACTAGAATCAAGAGTATAGTGTAGGCAAAGTATAGAACCAAGCAGAATACTATAATGTAAAGACAGGAGACTAATCCATCAAGTTTGGCTACAATATAGGATCCTCCTTGTGTACAACAGACTACTATGTATAGTCTAAGATAGTATGGCTTGTTTTTTTGTCCAAGATCCATTCATGATTTAGAGTTGTGTATGAGGACAAGTTGACTGGGTTCAAAGTTAAAATCTTTAATTAAGTGTTTGTGTGTTTCTTCAAATTGTTGGAGAGAAGCAATCTAGTCTGTATGGACACATTCTGTAATAGCTTGAAGGTCAGCCAGACGTTTCTAGAGTTGACATGCTTGAGTTGTAATGAGTTCCATCATTGTTATAAGTTTGTCTAGTACTAGAGTAAGATACATTACTTCTGTAATATTAAATGGGAGAAGTGGTTCAATACTATAAACAATAAAATAAGGGGACATACTAGTTGTGTAACAGATTGTGATCCAATCCAACCAAAACACAGAATGTGTGTGTTTATACTATCATAGTTTATTTCCTTTAGCAGCCTTTATAAGGGCTTCCTATATATTAAAGTAGTAGTGTTTAATAATACTATTAGCTTAAGAGTTGTATGTACTAATACAGATATGATTAATGTGGTATCAGTTGTAAAGCCAATCTAGTACAGTAACAAACAGGGTTCTGTTGTTAGTAACAAGTTCTAGACACACACTAAATCAACAGAGAATATCTTCAAAAATGAATTGTCTAATACTTTGTCTGGTCTTAGAACAGAGTAGGCAGAACTTAGGGTAGTTAGAGAGTATGTATTAAGTGTGAACAATGTATCAGAACCCTCCTGCTTTTAGTATAAACTTAGTGTTAATGTGTACCTTAGTAAATAACAGGGCAATCTTCAGAATGCTAGAAGGAATCAGGATTTGAGTTGTCTGACAGAGTTAGCATTTGTAGCAGGTGTGAATGTAGTACTTGACATTGGGTCTAAGGTTAGGCTACCAGAAGCAGTCAAGAAGTCTAGCCTGGACAGAGTAGACTCCTTTATGTCTAAGATTGTTATACACAGTCTTGACAAGATTCTATTATTAGTTAGGTTCTATTATAAGTTAGTAGTTACTGTTCTAGGTTTTCTGTCACAGTCAGCTAGTCTTGACAAAGAAAGTAGTTGTTAGGACAGTACTAGGGAAGTGCTGAACACTGTTACAAACAAGTTCTGTTAAGTTCCAGGTTTACTAACACATACAGAACACTGACAGGACAAAGGTATCTTTGTTATAGTTAAGAATAAGAACTAGTTTATATATATGTAAGAACTCACCTTTGTTACAGTCAGGAATAAGAACTGGTACAACAAAGGTGAAAGATCAAAACTATATATACTAGAAATAAAACAAAGGTGACTCATACTTAAAGGGGAAAACAATGTAAAATATAAAAAGGAGAGTGTATACACTTAAGAATGAAGGGTATGTGACTCAGACAATAAGGAAACATAGTGTGAAGATGAAAGAGGAAATGTGTGTGACTCTAGAGTCTACACTAAGAAGGTCTAGGCTTGGGAGAAGGTTCAGGTTTAGAAATGTGGTTCTGTACTAGGAGAGGTATGTAACAGTACAGAAGCTATTATAAGCTATAGGGTAGGCTTACACTCTTTGCCCTTCTGAAAACATAGTACTCCTGTGTGAGTGTAAGACTAACTATGTTTGTAGTACCTTAAGAGCCATCCTCTAGAGTTTAGACTTTACCTTCTATTCATGTCCCTACTTACTCTATCCTTCCTATTCTACTAAATACTATCAACCTTGCCCTTTATACCTTCTGTCTACAATCTACAATACTTTATATACTTCCTTATCTCCTTCTACCAGACCCAGTCAGTTGAGACTGTGTTGTAAAAATAAGGTATTATCATTTGGGACATAGTACTTTAACTGACTTGTATAGAACTTAGGGAAGGTCTGATTAGAGTCAGGTAACTCTAGCATATATTCTGACTTGTCTAAGTTAGCTACAATTATGAAGTACAGTCTGTTATAATGTAGTATAAACTTTGTAGTATGTTCTAGTGTTTGTGTAAGATAATCCTAGTAGTAGTTACAAGTAGAGAGTATAACTTGGTCTCCTACTATAAAACAGTCTTCTGCTACACAGTCCTAGTTGGTATAATGTGTCTAGCATGTCTTTACTACTAGAAGGGTGTCTTGTACCTCTACAACATTCTAGTGTATGTAGGTAAGGAATTCTACAGCTTGTATCTTTAGGGAATCTGCTTGTAACAGTTCCAAATGTTGTGTAAGTAGTAGGACTGTTTACAGTAAGTAACCATATTGTAATTAGAACAGAGAATAACCTGTAGAAGTATTGATTGTGTTTATAAGACAGAATTGTACCTATAGGAGCTGAACTTACTACCCCTACTGTTAGTAATCCACATAAAAGTGTAACAACTAGCTTACTGTTTTGTTAGTGTACTTACTAGTACTATCTGTCTCTGAGTAGTATACTGTCAACATCTTCAGCTTTACACTTGTTCACACATGTAATACAGTCCAAAATCTGGACAGGAACAAGTGGTCCCTATCAGAAATGATTTCCTAAGGTAAGCTGTTTTCACAATACCATTTATTAAAAAACAGTCCTACAAACTCCTCTACTATCATGTCCATTCTACAAGGCTCAATTCTAATGTCTACTCTACCTAGCCTATCTGTCATTGTCACTATTCTATTGTATCTACTGTCTTCTAATAGTGGTCTAACAAAGTTAATTGTAATACTCTCAAAACATGTATTCAGGACTAGAAGTAGGTGTAGCAGGCTAACAGGTTTTGTAGTTAGGTTCTTGTTCTGTTAACACACATTGTATCTAGGAATGTAATTCTGCTTAAGTTCCTAGCACATATTAAGCTAATAGTATGAGTTGTGTAGAGTAAGGTATGTTTTGTCTGTACTAAAATGTTCTAGTTCATTATGTACAAAGTGGTACAAGGTTTTACAAACATTTCCAGTACTTAGAATTACTAACTAGTTGTCTAAGTATAGGAGCCTATAATTCTCCTAAGCTCCCTCCATACTTCTGAGGTTGGCACACAGTTTACAGTAGAATTTGTCTGTGTTATAACTGTTCCTAATTGTTGTAAGGAGATTGGGATCTACAGAGATCTGTATAGCTGTCCCTCCTAAGGCTTCCTAAGTAGGACTTCTGTTTTCCAGGTCAGAGTCAAAGTCTGAGTGGTGGGAAAGTGTATCTACAACTGTATTCTCCTCTCCCTTAATGTAATGTAACTTGTAGTCATACTAGAAGAGATCCTCTATCTACCAGGCTTGTCTTCTAGACAGATTCTATTGTGTATCCAAGTATTTAAGAGTACAATAATTAGTATAAACATAGAAATGTACTCTAAGGAGGTAAACACACTATTTCTTAAGTGTGTAAACAATTGTAAGGAGTTCCTACTTGTGTACCAAGTAGTTGTACTGTGTACTATTACATTACTTAGACTCAAATACTACAGGTCTTGCAGTTTTCTATAAGGATCTGACACTAAGAACTGCTCTAGTCCTAGAGTCACTCACATTTATAATTACATAGATTTACTCACTCAAGTCATAGTCTACAGTAGTAAGGCACTCCCTGCTGGTGACAATTGACTTGATAGCTTCAAAGGCCTACTAATGTTCTAGTTTCTATTCTAGAAAAACCTTGTCACAATCCTTACTTGTGAACAGGGAAAGAACTATTATGTACTCTACTAAGTGTAGAAGGTATACTATAATGTAGTATAACAGTCTAAGGAACTTACAGACATCTTTTACTCTCTAGGGCTGTGACTATTATAGGATACACTTGACCTTGTCTGAGTCTGCTTCTGTCCCCTTTATAGTAATCAGGTGTCTAAGGAACTTAACCTCTGTACAGAATAACTTAGTCTTCTTCTATAAACAGATGAGCCCTTTGTTACAGAGTACTTGTATGACCTTTCTGATATTCCTAATGTGTTCTACCTTAGACTCTGACCAGATGATAACATTATCCAAGTAGACATAACAAATTTTCCTAATAAGATGTCCTAGTACCTTTGTAACCTACTATTGTTACATAGTTAGCACATTGTATAGCCTTATTAGTATAACTGTCTATTTGTACAACCTGAACAGAGTACTAATTGTAGTAAGCAGAATATGTTCTAGGTTCATACATGTTTGGAAGAACACATTAGTTATGTCAATCTTAGTATATATGTGTTCTTAGATAGTGTTATTCATGATCTTATTAATGTAGGGAAGCAGGGTACAATTGTGGATTGTGTTACTGTTTAGTGCCTAATAATTGTATACTATTCACAGAAGGTCTATAGGATCCACCTTTAGAATAAGGAATGTAGGTAATGTGTACAGGCTTTCTGACCTGTACAAACAACTTGTCTAAGTATACTAATTAATGAGTGTGTACTAAGCCTTCTAGTATTTTTACAGACAAGTATAAGATTGTGTAACTACTACCTTAGAGGGATCCTTAAACTGTATTTTATGAGTGATACCTTCAGGAAGCTCTACAACTGGTAGTATAGTGTCTAGGAAGCAGTTCTAATACTGTTACTTTAGTTCCCTATCTAATGTCTCAAATCTCTCTAACCTAGCTAGGGTTTCTATATACTCTTAGACAGTTATAGTTAAAGTTAGTGTAGACTCTAGGGTTCTGCAAGTTGGCTGTAGAGTACAACCTAGTTCTGTAATTTCTGCTTTCATCAGATTATAGCTAGAATCCTTTAGGATAACTGTCTAGCTTTCTATGTTAATAATAATCTGATTCTTCTAGAGAAAGAGTGTACTAAGAATCATTTTATTATACAAGTTATTAACTATACAAGCCTTTACAACCTTTAACATTTATTTCCAATCTGCCAACTGTACCTATAGCTTCACCTACTCTATAATCTGTTTCCCTGACTCTTTTACTGATTTGATTACTAGAGTCATAATAATGTGTTTCTTAAGTAGGAATTACTTAAGACACATTTAGAACACTAGTTTCTCATTAATCAGAACTGTAGAACAATTAGAGTCAATCATAGGTTGGATCCAGATTAGAGTAGAACTGCCTTCTGTAAGAATACAGTAGTCTAGAAATAGAAGAGAGTTGGAAATTAGAACATACTTGGATTTATCTCTGCTTGTAGGTTCTAACACTATAAACTACTCTGTTTGTACAGGAGTAGCAGACTTCTACTTTAGACATAGGAACTTAATATATACTTCTGTAATAAAGACTATGTCTTCTAGTTTAGACAGACCTGTTAGGTAACTGTTCCCTCTATAATTTACAAAGGGTTTGTAGTATTAGAAACATTCCTAGTTCTTTATTAGAAGCTAGTACTCTGTATAGAACAAGCTAATACACTTTACAGTACTTTCTAAGATAGTCTTTAGACTGACTATTGTAAGGATAACCTTTTCTGTATACTACTTCTCCTGATCCTTCTTCTGAGCCTGTTCTACTGTGAGTATTACTTCTACACTGTTGTAAACCTTTGTATAGTCTGCTTCTAACTGTTCTACTAATTTACACACATGTTCTAACTACCTATAGAGTTTAGTACAATCTGTTACTTCTTTTCCTAAGACTAGTTCTAGGGTTAGGAGGTGATTTGTAGGATCAGGGATCTGACTATTTACTAAGGTCACTATATACAACCTTTCTGTATATGTTACAAGCTGTTCAGAATGTGTTAGGACCAAATTTACAAGTGTGAGACAAAGTTTAAACTAGAGGTCTGAGTGTAGGTTAGCTTTAAGAAGTTTGTAAAGCCTATTAGGATTAAGACACTAATCTTCCAGAAGACTGAAGTTGATCCTAGTAACCTGTAACTACTATTCTTAGAAGTTGTAACTATCTTACTGTGTTACTAGTAGTCTGTTCTAAGTTTGTACTACTTAGTCTATAGAGAGTATTTTGTACTAAAGCTTTTAATAGAATGTGTTCAGTATAAGCCTTTCAAGCTTAGACTAGTTATACTTACACTACTAGTACAGTCTACTGTCCTGTAGACACTCTATTATAACTACAACTATACAGGTTATAAGGACAGATTTGGTAGACATGTACTTGTAAAATGTAGAGATTTATAACTAGAGAGTATATAGTGTTAGGTCACCTAGGGTTAGTCTTAGAGGCTTTGTTATACTTTCCTAAACTACCTAGACTTTAGTAGATGTAGTACAGAACATTGTAGCCTTCTAGTAGTTTAGAGTGAGTAGCTTACTCATATTACTTTCTGGTTCTGAGAGGTCTGAGCCACTTGCTGAATCTAAACTTAGGGTTATTATAGATAGTAGTAGTATAGAGGAAGTAAATACAGCTTCTCTAGTCAATAGAGAGGTAACTATAGTAGCTTCTAAAGATACTTAGTACTAGGGGAAACAAGACCTAGTTATATATAGTTAAAAAGAGAGCTAAACTTGCTTTAAGACTATAATAGTGTGTTTAGGAAGGCTAGAGAGCCTTACTAATAGTAGGGAGCATTCAGGAAGGCTAGAGGAACCTTACTAACAGTAGGAGACATTTAGGAAGATTAGAGGAACCTTACTAACATGTAGTATAATAAAGACTACTTTGTTAATGTTAAAAAAAAGTAGAATAGTACTAGAGAAGTACTGAACACTGTTGTAAACAAGTTCTGTTGAGTTCCAGGTTTGCTAACACATACAGAACACTAACAGGACAAAGGTATCTTTGTTACAGTCAGGAATAAGAACTGGTCTATGTATATACAAGAACTCACCTTTGTTATAGTCAGGAATAAGAACTAGTACAACAAAGGTGAAAGATTAAAACTATATATACTAGAAATGAAACAAAGGTGGCTCATACCTAAAGGGGAAAACAATACAAAAGATAAAAAGGAGAGTGTATGTACCTAAGAATGAAGAGTATGTGACTCAGACAATAAGGAAACATAGTGTGAAAACAAAAGAGGAAATGTGTGTAACTCTAGAGTCTATTATACATGTGATTAGTTGTTGGAAATGTTTTAGAAGGTTTGGTTTTGTTCAGAATAGTGAACACAGAACTACAACAGAAAGTGTAAGCTTAGTCAATCCATTCCTTAAAGTCATCTTCTTCTTCTAGGTTAGCTTTAGTGTGTAGACATTGAGACAGTCTGTCAGTACAAGTAAACTGTAGGGCCAGAACATATTGGAACTCAAAGTCAAACAGTAGGATTCTAGCAATCTATCTGTTAATTGTGGCATTTGGTTGTAGGTCTGAGTTATTTATCATACCCTTAATGTAAACAGTATCCATTTTCACTACTAACTTCCTCACTCTGATAAGGTGAATTTGTAGGGTACAGAGTGTACAGAACAATCTGAAAAGTTTAATCTTAGCTTAGGAGTATTAGGATTGTACTTTGTTCTAGTTAATCAATCCAAATCAGTTGATTTAATAACAACTGTCAAGGTGCTCTTGTCTAAGATAGAATCCTACACTAATGATAGATGAGTCAACAGTAACAATAACCTCCATGTCTGACTTGTAGTCAATAGTACATAAGGTGGGGCAATTAATAATAGTATCTTTAAGTTTGTTCATTACTACTATGTGTTCTAAACAGAACTCAAACAGAACATTGTACTTGGTCAAATGTGCAAGTAGTCTAGCAAGCTGAGTAAAATTTCAAATAAACATGTGGAGGACACTTGTGGTTCTGAGGAATCCTCTAACTTTGGAGATGGATTAACATGTAAGCTAGTTACAGATTTTCTGAACTTTTGAATCATCTGGCTCCCTTCTAGTATAAGTACACTTATAGCCTAAGACAGTTGTATACAGTTGGAACACATACAGCTTCAGACTAGAGAATGTTCTGTAGACTGTTTTGACTTACTGTATAACACAGTTTAGGTTGTGAGTGTGTTTCTACACAAATTGTCAGATACTAGGGTTTCTAGGAACAGTTTTGTACATTCTGTCCAGAAGTTTGTATCTTGTAGTTCTGCCTTTAACATAGATGTTATTAGTGTAAGGTTGTACTGTATTAGGAATTTTGTCCTGTAAAATAAAAGTAATATTACTGTGTATAATTTGAAAAGAATTAGTATAACCTATTAGAATAACAGTAAGTTAGAACATTCTGAGTAGTGTCTAAAACATTGTAAGATTGTAAGAGTATTCATTAAGAGAGTATTGGTTGAAGGTAACAAAGAGGTTTATTACAGAGTAAATGGCCCTTCTAGAGAAGGATTCAACAACCTGTTCAATCATTAGAGGTACAGATAAGTCTCAGATTGAAACTTGGTTGAGTTCCTAGAGGTTGTAGACTAGGCACAGAGGCTTTCTGTCTTTCTTTACTATAGTAAACTATTAGGAACAGTAAGATGAGTTTGACAGCTTGTAAACTCTGGTAGTGATTTTGTCTTTGAGAATTTTCACAACTGTGTTAAGGTTTCCTTGTAGAATCCAGATGTTCCTTTGTACTTATAGAATATGTAGAACAGTTGGAATCAATATTGGATTAAAGTATTCTAGGTCTAGAGCACTTTTCTTAAGCTTATTCTAGACAAAGGCATCCTTATGTATTAAAATCAGGTTGATCAAAAGCTGGCACTCTTCTGGCCAGAGGAAGTTGTATAGATTAATGTTAAGAGCTTCCATACATTCTTGTATGAATCAGTGTGTTAGAACAAACAGCTTAGAGTATAGTAGTAGTTCTGGCATGTTCTTTAACAGATTAGGATGCTTCTGTTGAATGATCTGAAACTCTTCTAGGAGAGTTCCAGTAACTGGTCTAACCTTCTTTACTACCTTCTTGTATACAAATACATTTTCTCTAGGACTGTTGAGTGTGTATAGAACAAAGGGGTCTAATTCTAGGGCAGGTGACAGGGTGGCTAGACAACTGAGGAGCAGATTGAGTATGGTAGAGACTAGTGTGTGTCTATTGTAGGATAGTGTGTGTATGTTAGGAATTATAGCTTTAGTAGTATCAGAACTTGAGTCAGAACACTGTTTGTCCTGAACACTGAGGGGCTGATTAATTAATACAGGAGTTGAGAAATTAGTGATTACTACAAATCCTTGTTTGTTATGTTTCTGAGAAACAGTTTGTGTTCTGGTCATAACTTAGCACTTCTGTTAACAATCTAAGGGATCTGATAGTGTTATAGATTAGTCACTATTAATGAAGTCCTTTGTTTCACATTCTGTAATAGTAAAGAATGGTTGGTCTAAGAGTGTCTTAAACAGGGCTTGATAAACAACTTAAGCTTAGAGGGTAATGTTGACTCTAGTAATATTGATCTTTATGTTCTCAACAGTACTAAGTGTTAGTACTTGTTCAGAGTCAGTAGTTTTGAGTATAATTGTAAGATTAGAATGTAGATGGATTCTAAGATGTTTTCATACATCCTTACAAATAATATAGAGTGTTACTCCTTAGTCTAGAATATAGTGGATTTCTTTAGTATCTTTAAAGATGGCTTTAACTGTACATAATAGTATAGCCTGTTCTGTAACTGACTCTAGACTCTATATGTACTATAAGACTTGAGCTACAATTGTGTCTTCAGAAGTTGTTAGTTCTGAGGGTTCTGTCAAGACAAGGTGTATAGTAGTGTTCAGAACTCACCTAGTAGATGACAGTTCCTTAACTTGCTTTCAGACATTAGGTACAATCAACAATAGCTCCTTTAGAGTAAGGCTGATACTAGAGTCTAGAATGTGAGAGACTATCTACTAGACAATGACAGGGTCTTTAATAGGAGAGAGATTACAGTACTAATGTGGTTCTAGTAGTAGTCTAGTAGTAGGCTTGTTAGTATACTTTAATCTGTCATACTTTAAGGCTTAGCTTACTTTAGTAGGTTGTATAAGCTTTAGTTCTAGCTTAGGTTCCTTATCCTTCTTCTTTAGAACACTTGTTGTTCTACACCTTAGAACCTTTACTCTGTCAAACTTGAGCTTCTTACTAGTAGTAACTTTCTTCTTGTAAGGAAACTCACTGTTCCTCACAAGAGAATTCTAATCGCCCTTAGTTCACTCAACTACTGACTGGGATAACCTAGTACTCGAGCAAGGGGTCAGGGGAAAAGAATCCCCTTTACCTAGCGGTTGATACTGTCTTTTATAGGGGTATACACATGTAGATACATGAGGAGGAAGTGTAACTAACTACAATGAGAATATATACACTTGTGGGTCCTACTGTGTAATGATCTGACACAATCAGCAATGTAGTAGTAATAAAATACAAACTAGTAAATCAAATCCTTACACTTGCCCTCTAGCATTTAGTCCTAAATGCTAAAAATCAGTAGAAAAGGTAGAAAACTTACTTAAAAGTAACAGTTAGTAACGAGTAAATAATAAAATACCTTACCCATACATATGGGAAACATCCTCATAATGTAGTACTGTCTCTCTAAAGTGATCCAAAGTCGATCCAGTGAGTATTGAGACAGTGGTAGTGTTCTGGACAGTAAGTAGCATGGTTCCAAACTATGTGAAACTAGATAAACATTAATAGAATTAAACATAGTCAATATTACTGTATAGTCAATTAGTAGAAAAGTTGCCTCTTGATTGTTGCTATCAATACAACACTTTTCAAAGAGAATCGGTAGAGTTCCTGGGGAGATATAGTGTTTTGGCTCTTGAGTATTCTGAGACACACAGTGTAGATTAATATGTACAGAAGTGGAAATTCCAGCAGCATGGTAATTGCAAATATTCTCTTCTCCTGTGTCTTCAGGAAGTGCAGAGGTAATTCCCTGATCAACAAAGCTATAGCCTTCTTCCTCAATAGAGTGGATTAGTATTACAGCTTCTAGCTGTCCTTGCACAAATTCTTGTTCCTGTAGAATAGTCATACAATAACACATAGCAGAGATGTATTCCAAAATTCCTCTGCTATGTCCTTGATTTTTCCAATAGACTAGTTCCTGCAAATGTAGTGCCTTACACTTGTATTAGTAGAATGTGTCCAAATGTGTACTCTTTTGCTTGTAATAACAAACTGTAATGCAAAACTGGATATCCTGTTGAGCCTAATGTCTAAATACTAATTGTAGAGTGTAACCTAGAGTGTAATATCTGTCCTTGAATGAAAATATTGTCTTGAATTCAATGAGATCATAATGTATGAGCCTAATATTACTAGATATGTGTCTATATACACAGTATCTCTGTGCACAATGAATGTCCTACTGTATTCTCATACTGTTTCCTTGTGTCTTGACTTGTTTGTGTCTTTGTAAGTTGACTGATTCGATTCCTGAATCATCTGAGTATACTTTCACTGTCTCATAGTACAATGTTCTATCACAATGTGTCCAAGTAGTGTTCTCTACTTTTCTGAGTACTGTAACTGTCTGTATACTATATTGTTCCATGTATGTCTCATTGAAATGTTCTGTCTGTATGCACAGTAGCACTGCCTGAAGTCCTGAGTATATGCTGCCAATTCCTTGTTCATTTAGCAAATCCATGTGTGGATCAATACACTCTAGTACTGACTTCCTGTCTTTCTGTGTACTTGTCCTTGTACTGATGTATTCTTTCCTCTTGTACCTATCATGTGTCCTGTTTCCTATAGTACTAATACTGTCTGGTGCTGTAAAGTCCTTTGCAAAATCGTTTCATAGTATCTTAAGTAAGAAAATTGTATGTTCAAACCTGTAGCTTGTATGCTCAAAGAGCATGTATACAATGCAATGCATGTGCCTCTCACCCTCTTGTTGAAATATGACTTCATTTTCAGTATAAAACGTTTGGTACTGTCCTAAAACCTTTCTGGGGTGTCTAGAGAGGTCTTCTACATGTTTTCATACTTTAAACTAATTGTAACTACTCATTCCTAGAGTAGATTGAACTGTATCATTGTTTAATAGATGTCCTAGAGTGTCCTGATGCTCTGTTTCCTTCTGTAGTATTGAAGTATCATGCCTGAATACTTGAATAGTCTGATCAATCATTGCTAATTCACTATTACTCTAATATTTGCTGGCTGTATGCATATTGCCTTCACTTTCCCTTAAAGCAGTGTGATAATCCGTTTGAGCAGATTGAGCAGATTGAGCAGATTGTCTGGGTTCCAAACCTGTTCTCTAGCTTAAAGTTACCCTCTGAACTTCTGTACTTTGTTCCATACAATGTATGATTTTTCCTGATCTCAGTAGTGTCTTACTATCATTGTAGTACATAGATTGTAACAGTTTTACATCCTGTAGATTGTAATTGTCATCCTGTAGCTTGAATATCTTGATTCTTACTATGTATCCTAAGTATATACACACTAGTGCATCTGTTTGAGTGCCTGTAATGTTTATAATACATCTGATAAAGTATCCTGAGTCTATTCTAATGAATCCTGACTGTCTGAAGGTGTATTTCACAATGTAATACCTTATGTTCTCCTGAAACTGTGTTCTGTACAATATATCCTTGTAGTCTGAGCTGGTTCTGATGTTTCTAAACAATTCTTCATTATAAACTGAATAGTTTCGTAGTATAACATCCAATTGTACCTTATAGAACAATGTTCTATGTGAATTACTTCAATTGTACTCATCATAGACTGTATCTTCAATCCTGAAGCTGGAAATGTCTGTTCTGATGTTGTAGAATTGATATACCTGACTGTCTGAACATTCTACTAGTCCTGAAAATGTCTGTAGCAGTTCTTTGCTTTCAAATACCTTCCTGTACTGAATAGAATCGACTGTGTATGTGTATGTCTGTGTCTTTCTATCACTGTCAATGTATCTCCATGCCTGATGCTTACTCTAAAGTAGTATCATCTTATTCCTGATGTATATACACTTTGCCTTACTCAATGTACTGATTTCTGTCTTCTGATGCATGATGTAGCCTTCTAACTTAATAGAATACCTGTGTGAATTGTTTGGATTGAAATATTTCTCAGTATCCAAGAGTAGTTGTATTTTATAGTCTAGTAATGCTTGATAGATTGTCCTACTTACACAGTTTACTATTTGCATTGCCTTGTAAACCATAATACTATCTGGCTGGTTATATTCTGATTGTCTAACAATCTCAGGTCCTTTCCTAATGTCCTGGTACACATTCCTGTTGTCTGTAAACATCCTGTATTTCTTAAGAGTATTGTTTCAATTTGTGGCTCTAAGAATTAGTAATAGTGTCTCTAAAGTGTCCATATATGTGTTGCCTTATACCTGTAGCATCTTAGATTCCTTGAAACAATAGTTGTATGTGTGTTTCCTAGTCCTTTCCATGTGCCATACATATCTGTAGTCTTGTAGAATCCTTTCTACACTGTATGCCTGTGCTTTTGAGTGTAAAATGTTATTGTATACTTTATACAGTTGTCTGTGCCTTAATGTAGCTATCTGGTACTGTTTCATACAGTTCTGCTTGTTTGCTGTACTATTCCTTAGTCCTGTAGTCTCATAGGGTCTCAAATATATTGAATTCACCCTTTCAAATGTATAGTTTGCCTGCCTGAACTTGTGTTCTGTTGTAGAACTCTCTTGTTCTGTTACTGAATCCTCAGTATTGTCTTCACAAAGTATCCAAATCAATAAAACATGTATATTGCTGCTAGATATGTAAGAATCTGTGTCATAGTCTGTAATCAACTCTAATTCTATATAGTTCTCACTGTCTAAGTTGTCTGCTAACTTATCTAAAGTAGTGTAACTGATACTGACATTACTAGATGATGAACTATCATCCTGTACATTGTTCAATCTGATTGTATTACAAGTAGGACAATTCCTGGCTAAGTAGTCATCTTGTTTGTAAATAAAACATAGTCCTTTTGCTCTCATTTCATCCAATTTCGATTGGGAATGATGTTTGAAACCTGTAGCATATGTTCTGTGATTGTTTTCTGTCTTGCTTTCATGCTAGTCATTGTTCCTTAATGGATAATACAATTGTGTGGCCTTTCCTTTGGTGTTTACACTGCTTGTATGTGTAGTATCCTGACTAGAGTCACTGTGGTCTGAATCATCACTTTCACTATCCTGTAGAGTGCCTTGATTGTTTCCTGAATTATCAGAACTGTCTGTATGCAAATAATCACTCTGAGAATCATTACTGTGTTCTTACAGATGGAATTGATGTCTAGAATCTATGTGCCATTTGATTCCTATGGATTCATTTGCTTTTTCAATACTCTTAAGCCTATCCTTAAAGATTGAATAGTCTACAGTGTCTGGATTTAAGCAATCTAATTGTAATTGCCTCTAGTACTTGGAATTCAATCCATACCATGCCTGTCTAGTCAAATCTTGCTGAGAAATGTTTCCTAGATTTGTAGCTTTCATCTCTAGATTGTACAAATAATCTTGGATATTCCTATTACCTTGTTTTGAAGTGTTGAACTCTTTCTACAGTATTTCAGCAAAGTTGGAAAGGAAACAAAAGTCCATAAGTCCTCTAAAGAACTGAGCAAGTGTCCATCTATACTCATGGTTTACAATCTTTTGCAAATAGAAATTCATTACTTTTCCCTTAATAAAACCTGACATTATCCCTACTTGGCTCTTAGGGAAATGATGAAGTCCTGATTGTTTCATGTACTGATTGACTTCAATAACAAACTTTGTGTACTTCTGCAAGTCTGGTTCACCTGAGTATACTGTAGGAGCTATTAGTTCTGTACTGTGTATCTGTATCTTCAATTTAAGGAGTTCTTTATTCTGTTTCTTCCTCAAGCATTTCTTGTACTTCTTAGTAGCCTCTGTATTACTTGAATTAATGTCTGATAGTTTGAATAAAGCATTACTTTGATTGTTGTCATTGGATGAAGAGGAATCTGAATTATTACTGTCTGAGTCTGATCCTGGGTCAAAATTTCCCTTTCTCTATATCCTAGAGCTCTGTATTGCTCTGTATACATAGCTATTCTTTGCTAGGCTCTCTGAAGGTCTTACTGATGCAAATCTGCCTTTCTGAACATTATTCAGTGCTTCACTATGCCTGTGTCCATTGTTTGTTCTTGAACTACTGCTCAAGCTATTCTTATACTTACTATACTCAATATATAGCTTTGAACTGTGTAGTTTACTGTACTCTGAATCAATATTGTTCTCACTAATACCACTAGTGTATACCTTGCCTGGGACTGCTTTCAATCACAAAGTATTGCTATAGGATCGTTTGTTCCTTTTAATTTTGTAAGGGATACTCTGATGTCCTGAAAAACTTAATGTTTCTATTTAAGACCATATATATCCAGGTATTTCACTTTCTCTCTTATTCCTGGACCTGGCTAGGGTGTCATATCTGTTGTAGTACTCCTGTACATTACTCCTGTACAATGTATAGTCAATATCTACCATGTATAAGGTTAAACACTTGATTTTGTGAGTGTATACTTGATTTTCACCCTCTGAATCAAGTACTGATCCTTATAGTTCTAATTTGTGTTCACTTTTGCTATCCTCAAAGTACTGTTCTGTCAATACAATGTCTGTTTCGCTAGGATAGTCTGAATCGATTTCACAATCGTATTGAAGGTCTAACAGTTCTGGTTTTCGTTCTGTTCCTTATGCTTTGTGTTTTCCTTTTACTTTACACTTTCCTTTTGCTTTCTACAAATGTAATAGTTTGTCTGGACTCTTGAGTGTTTCTTCTACACTCTTAGATCGATAGTTCTGATCTCTACTGTCTGTAGGTACTGTAGTATGTCTGGCTTTTGTTCTGTAGCCTGCCTGAAGCATTTCACACTTTTCTGTTACTATACTATTGAGTCTGCTCTTGTTTGATGAAGGAGTTGCTTTCTCCTCTTCCTAATACATTCTATTGAACTTGTACATTCTCTTATTCAAATCATCAATATCTATCAAACTGTGGAATGGGCTGACATGTCCTATGTCTATCTTAATTGCTCTGGCTCTTACAATGTGTCTGAAGGTCTTACTTGCCTTCTGGAAGTCTTGTTCCTCATCAATTCTCTGTAGTTTTGATGCCTAGCTCTTCTGGCCTTTGTTACTCTTGTCCTTCAAGTCCTGGCTACTTTCTTTACTGTCTAAAAGGGTCTTAAGTGTCTCATTACCCTCTACATTACTGTTGTCAATGTGTTTCTGTTCTAAAGTAAGTGTACTCACTAGATACTCATCCACACTCTCACTGATACTGACTATATGTACTCTGTAACTCTTGTATTGGCTGGCAAATTCCTCAATGCTCACTGTTAGCTCTCTATGTTGACTTGGTGAATCCTCAAACCAAATCACCTGTTCTCTATCAAGTGAATCCTCAAACTCAGTAGTCTGAAATTGATCAAGCAAATCCTCAAGCTCAATTGCCTGTACTCAGTAAGTTGAATCCTCAAACTCAACCTTCTGTACTTGATTGGACAAATCCTTGAATCCAATTGCCTGTTCATTCTGAACTTAACTGTCTGAATTCTTAAGAACAATTGTCTGAGTACTTCTACTCTCTATACCTTTGTTTACTATTTCTTTGAGCCTAGTAGTGTGAGTACTTACTAGTGTCTGCTCTACAGTACACATTTGACTAACTATATGTGCTGGTACAGTTACATGCCTTAGTTCTACATTATTAGTATGTACTAGTTCATTAGAGTGCCTCCAGCCTTGTGTAGACAAGGACTTATCACCTAGTATAGGTTCATTAGGTTGCCTCCAGCCTACAAGAGACAAGGACTTACATCCTAGCATGTTAGTATTAATATCCAGACTTGGGTACCCTCCAGGAATCGTCAGTCAAGGCTTGGCAGCTACATTGTAATTAATATCCAATGGGTAATCTTGTTGTCCATTGTCTGTAAACTTGATACACACTTGTTTGTTCCTTTTCACTGTCACAGATGCCTGGTCCTTGACCCATCCGATTGATGCAAACCTCTAGTGTATCCAGCACTAGTCCATATTAATATGTGCTAATACATTCCAGAAGTGTTCCACAGCATTCTGAAGCATTGTGAACCTACTAGGGGCCAATCTAGTAAGTAGTCTCTGTTTCTACTTGAAAATCATAACTTTACTCACTAAAAATTCCTGAGGGGTACTAGACAATGAGGGAGACCTAGGGTTGATCAGACCCTTTGGTTCCTTAGCATCCAGCAAGGGGTTTTAGTGCTAGGTGGGTACAGTCAAAAATATGTAAGGAAACTTACTGTTCCTCACAAGAGAATTCTAATTACTCTTAGTTCACTCAACTACTAACTAGGATAACCTAGTACTCAAGCAAGGGGTTAGGGGAAAAGAATCCCCTTTACCCAGCAGTTAATACTGTCTTTTATAGGGGTATACACATGTAGATACATAAGGAGGAAGTGTAACTAACTATAATGAGAATATATGTGCTTGTGAGTCCTACTACACAATGATCTGATACAATCAGTAATGTAGTAGTAATAAAATACAAACCAGTAAATCAAATCCTTACACTTCTTTACCTCTCTAAGTAAGACTCTGAGTCTTTCAACCTTGTATTCTACTTCTGAGACTTCTTTAATATATGTAACTAGAATAGTAAACAATGTTTAGGATACTAGTACTAGTTTTGCAATTTTGAGGAGGGACACTATATATAGTAGTATGTCTTATACTATATTTTAGAAGACTTGGGCATACTTTCCAGGGTTGGTTGTATAATACTAGATAAAACAATTTATGAGTAGACAGTCTTAGATTGTTAACAGAACAAACAATCTGTTAGAGAGAACAACCTTTCTAAATGTGTTCTAGATGCACTTTCTGTTATAAATGAACTTATTAATCTTTAGACACAAGCAAATAAAGTGTCTGTCTTCTCTATAGAAGGAGCAGTTTGTGTTGTAAGACAGTCTTACAGATTGAGCAGATTGTGTAGATTGTGTAGATTGTGTACCTGTGTTTCCTACAAACAGGAAACTGGTCTTACATTCAAACAAGTCTAACTTGCTTTAGAATGAGTAGAGCAAATTAAGAATAGTAGCTATATTTGTGTCTTCTTTCTTTATTAGAACAGATCCAGAACTCATTATTTTAGACACATTAACTGTCTTTCCCAAGTGTTGTAAAGCTATACCTTCCTACATAAGCTTAGTAGCCTTAACAACTTTAGTGTATGTGTAAGCTATACAACTGTTATAGTTAGGGTTACAGGCTAGCAAACAGAGAGTTAGCTAATCTTTGAAGGCACCTGTAATACTATTAAGGAATACTTTGTTCTAGTCTTCTTTTATAATTTCTTTCTTTAAGACTAGGAAGCTTACTATCTTCTAGAATTTGTACTAGTACTCTACAAACTCCTCTTAGTTCTGAATTTTAGTAACAGCCTATTGTTAGACCAGGATACAGAGATCATTCTTTGTATAGTAGTAATTACAGTTGAGAGACAAGTATAATTTAAGAATTGCTACTCAAGCAGCTTGCTAATCTGAGGCACTGTCTATAGATTTAAGAATTAAGACCTAGATCTTAGAATCAGATTGGTTAGTATAATATTTTACTCTCTAGATAAGCTGTTGATTAGAAAGTTAGAACTCATCTCTAATCATTTCTACTTCTTTAAGAAACTGAGACAGGTCCTATACATTGGTTCTGTTATAACAGAGATTATTATAGCTTGTTTAGTATAGTAGTAGGCTGGTCTGTCCTTAAATTGTAACTAGTAAGGTATTTAGAATGTTGGTTGTAGCTAGTAGAGCATTTAGAACATTAGTTAAGGCTGGCTAGTCACTCAGAGTACTAACTATAGTAGGCAAGCTGCTTGGATTATTCTGTAAGCTTATCTGTTAAGACTAGGAACTTATTAGATTGTTCTGTGTACTCAGAACTGTTAGAATGATTAAAAGTAGTAGAAATACTAGAGTGATTGTGTAGTCCTCTTCTTGAACAGACAGAACAGGAGACACAGAACAAGTAGAGTTGTGTATAGAGGTTGATAGAAACAAACTAGGGAACAAACTATAAAACATGAATAGTAAAGCTAAGCTAGATTGTTTAAGAGGTTGTACAGAAACCCTTTCAGAAACAGGACTGAGTGTGTAGGATACAGGTTGTAAGAGGTTACAGTCAACCAAATCTAATTCAGGTCCAGAATCTAATTCTTCTGTAATTGAGTTAGTATACTCTTAGTAGTACTACTACCTGTTGACTACTCAGCTTACTTAAGACACCTTAAGAAACCCCTCTTATAGTAGGCTCCAAAATGTCAATCTTAAGTACTAGTTAAAGTAGAAGAGGTCAGTTGAGTCTGTAAGGTACAGACACTAAGAGGGGTCAAGAGTGAGAAGGAATAGGTAGATCTGAGTAGAATGTACAAGTTCTAAAGGTGACAATTAATAAGACAAAAGTAGTACAGAATAATGAAGCTGTACTTTAGAACAATACAATACAAGACAAGACAAGGTAAGAGGGAACATTTACTAATGAGACTGTTAAACTACACACTAAGAGTTATAGTAGAGAGTAACTTGATTACTAGAAAGTACAAATTATATAAGAGTATTTATAGAAAATATGAGTCCTTTATAGCTACTAGTCCTTTGTAAACAAATCTACTACTGTCTCCTTTGTATTAACCTATTCAGAACTCTAGATCCAAGTCCCCTTTGTATTAATCAACCAACTGTCTGAAGGCTCAGAGTCTTGCCTTTATGAATTGGAACTGTAGTCTAGAACCCAACTAGTCTAAATTGAGCAACTAAGACTATTGTATAGGTAATAATAACATAATTAAAGGATTGCTAACATGAGGATGATACAACTTTAATACAACTGAGCCTTTCTGATTAGAATGTATTAGAACATACATGTTGTGTGAGTGTAACACTAGCCCTGTTTACTACTTAGTAGTTTGTCTGTAGTATTAAGTAAGAATAGTCTTAGCTAAGTTTACAGTTGAGAACATAGGTCTGTCCTTGTTAAAAGAGAGAGGTTAACAAGGAAATGTTAGTATATATACTTACTCTCTTAGACAATAAGACTGTATAAACTATACATTCCCTTTAGAACAAGTAGTAATTTATTAGAGAATGTTTTGAGTACTAGCTCTAAGTCCCTGTCCTCTTAGCTCCCTTCTCAGAATCCTCTCAGATTCAAACAATAGCTCTAGTAGATAGTAGATACACTAGTTTGTACATTAATAAGGCCTTTGTGTAGAAACACTACCTCCCTACTTAATATATTCTACTTCTCATCCTAGTATATAATATAGACAGAACTCTAAACTAGAATAGTTAGATTACTGAGTTTGTTCAACTATGAATAACTATTCAGGATTATAAGGAAAGTATTAAGTTCAGAGTTACTAACCTTAGAAAAACAGACATTTTTATTAGATTTGAATGGCTTAAGACTTACAACCCTACTATTAACTAGTTAGAGTAGACACTTACATTCAATCAGTGTTCTAAGTCTTATAGTTACCTTACACTACTGTTCTAAGTAGATACAGATGCTTCTAATGTTACTAACAGTTCTAATAAAGGTAACTAGTTGTTCTTTTAACTAGAATAGATATGTAGACACATATTTTAGTTGAGACAGAATAGTGTCAATCTAAAGAGTTTCTAAGATAGAACTAGTCTAGAACCTACTTAGAACAACTTAACTCTAGAATGTATATAGACTCAGCCTGTCAGATTTTGTCTAAGAGTTCTCTAAAGTCTTTAGTAAAGAGGAATTCAACTAGCTTCTTAAACATTACCTCTAAGACTATATAATTAAGTTGACTAAGGGTTTCTAACTTAATGATTGTAAGGTCTATCTACTTAATAGAGATGAGTAGGAAGTACCTAATGAGTTCCTTCAGGAAAATCTTTAGAACAGTCAGATCCAACCCTTAAAGTCCTCTATAGTTTCCCCTTTCTTCTTTGTCAAAAAGAAAGATAGAAAGCTTTGTCTAGTCTAGGATTATTATTACCTTAATAAGAGTACTGTCAAAAACAAGTACTTACTCTCTTTGATTCAGAAGCTTATTAATAAGATACATACATTTAGAGTTTTTACTAAGTTGAACATTTGATAGGAATATAATAACATTTGAATCTAAGACAGAAATGAGTAGAAGGCTACATTCTAAACTAATTACAAACTGTGCAAACTAACTATAATGTTCTTTAGACTAACTAACTTACTTATAATGTTCTAGTCATTCATGAATCACATTCTTACAGATCTGATTGACTCAGAGTATGTTAGTATGTATTTGGATAACATTCTGATCTTTACTCAGACAGTTGAGTACTACTACTAATTAATCTGAGCAGTTTTATAATAGCTCTAAGATAATAAACTGTTCCTCTAAGAAGCAAAGTGTTCTTTACACAGGAGTCAGTAGATTATCTAGGCTTTGTGATTGGTGGAGGAGAGGTCTGTATAGATCCAGTAAAGGTAACTATAGTTTAAAACTGGTTACAACCTTAGAACCTAAAACAGGTCTAAGTATTCCTTAGGTTTGTAAACTACTACTAATACTTAAAATGTTCTATAGTAATAGAATAATCAGGAGTAGTCTACATTTGAGTCCCTCAAGTAGGCTATTACTAGTAAGTCTATATTAGTAGTTTTAACAGTTGTAGACAAGTTCTGAGTCAAAGCTAACTCTTCTAACTTTATAAATAGAGTATTACTGTCTTAGTTTATTAACAGAAAGTAGTGTCTGATAGTGTTCTAATCAGAATCCCTCTCTGTAACAGAACAGAACTACTCTATTTATAATAAAGAACTCCTTACAATTGTCTATTCTCTAGAGGAGTAGTATTAATACCTTCTTAGTACTGTACAAAGTTCAAGATTTAGAGTGATCACCTTAATCTCTAATACTTTCAGGCACCTTAGAAGCTCAACTACTGTTAGACCTGTTAGATACTAAAACTGTAGAATTATAACTTTGTACTAACACACAAACTCAGAACACAAATAATGAAAGCCAATTTACTCTTAAGACAAGTAGATTATAAAAGGAGGGAGAATAATAATGAAAATCTTGTTCTCTTAAACAATTCCTGTTTTGTGTCTAAGACAATCTGAGAGATCCAACTTGAATCTAAGAATGTTGACTTTGTCACCTGTATATAGTAAGCTCTAAGACACACACAGGACTAGGTTGTAGTAAAGTAGTTAGAGAAGCAGGCTAGAAACTAGGAGGAGGATAAGGATAGACAGGTTTACTAGACAGGCTGACTGTATATTCTAAAGGATTAGAAGCTATAAGAGAACATTGTCTAAACTTATTATAACAATCTGACTGTAGAACATTTAGACTAATACAAAATGTAAAAACTCATTACTCAGAACTACTAGTAGCTAGGAATGTAGAGGGAAATCCTAAAGTACATGACTAGTTACAATACATACTAACAGACTAAGGCCTACTAGACAAGGGTTTAGACTCTCTTAAATTTGTATTAATTTCTAGATTACTCTTAGGAAGAAGTCTTAGTAGACCTAATTAGTAAGCTACTCAAGTCTTAAGGTTACAACACTACCTGTGTAATTGTTGACTGATTCTCTAAGTAAGTTTATATGATTCTAACCTAAACAGAACTCACTTCTAAAAATATAGTGTGTATCTATTAGAATCATGTTTTCTAGTTGTACAGACTCTCTCAGAAGCTTATTCACAATTATAGACTACAATTTGAGTTAAAATTCATACAGGACTTGTATACCCTTCTCAGAATTCAAGGGAACCCTTCTACTATATATTACTTACAGACTAATAGTTAGACTAAGTAAGTCAATCAGAAGATTAAGCTCTACCTCTAAATGTTTATTAATTATTAGTAGTCAGATTAGTCTGAATAGTTAGCTCTAGCAGAATTTGTACACAATAACTAGTAACACTCTATAATAGGACAGTCTCTATTCTTCCTTAACTATAAGAGACATCTGTATTAAGAGACAGTTCTAAGTTAGAACAGTAGTTCTGAATCTGTAACAGACTTTATAGAATAAATGTGTAAGACTAAGAAGGATGTATAAGCTCTCTTAGAAAAGGTAGTACAGGTTATAAAGTAGAACTACAATTGGAAGAGGTCTGTAGCTAAGAATTACTAACCTAGTGACAAAGTTATGTTAGAAGCTACTAATCTGACCACAGAGTGTCTAATAAAGAAATTAGACAACAAGCACTTTAAACCCTTTGTTATTAAGAAGAAGGTTAGTACCTTTACTTACAAACTTTAACTCCTAGCAACCTGAAAGTACATACACCTAGTGTTTAACAAGGTTCTGTTGTCTTAGTACTATAACCCAGGTTTTCCTTTACAACAAAGACCCTTACTACCTTTACCAGAACTCATTAGTTCTGAACTAGAATACAAAGTAGAGTATATAGTAAATACTAAGTTAGTATACAGAAAGCTTAAGTTTCTTGTCTACTAGAAAGGGTACCTGGTTAAAGAATATACTTGAGAACCTACTAAGAATCTTACTTATACTACTAAGACAATCTAAGACTTTTATCAACTTTATCTAGATACTCTGTACTAACTCTGTCTTACAGATTTCTAAACCCTACTATTCTAACCTATGTCTGAACTACTAACCAAGCCTAATGTTTACTAATCAGAGTAATTAGTTTTAGAGAGAGGGTAATGTTACAGTTCTCTACTCTTATACTCTCAGTTTTACAGGTTCTACACTCTTTTATACTAGAACTTAGGACTTCTGTCTCTTGAGTGTACTATTTATAGACTATATGTAAACTGACTCTTCTTATAACTCCTACTACCACCCCTCTTTCTTTATTATTCTGTTCTTTTAACTATCCCTTTATTCCTTGTTCATTCTATAGTCTCTTACCCTTTGTCTATCCCTTCATTCTTTGTACATTTATCTTTGACCTTTCCTTCCTTTATTCTTTATAGCTCATCATTCTTAGTAGCTCACCATTCCCTGAGTACTCTTGTGTAGCTTAGTATATATAAGTATACAAGATTAGACTAGTCCTATAGTCTTGATCTTATTTACTCTAAGTAGTTCTATACTCTTAGACTCACTCTATATACTCTACACTTGTCTTACTCTCTCTTCTACCTGTTCTACAAGTTCTGACTACATTCTAGTACTTGTGTTCTGTATTTCTGTTGTGTAGGATAGTTGTAGCCTGGGTCCCCTTACTAAGCCTTAAGGTCCTCTCTATACTGTTACTAACAACAGTTTAATAGGTTGATACTCAGATTTGGGTTTTCTAATATAAAACATATCTTAAACTTGTTCCATAACTGTAATAGTACTACTGTATTCAGAAGGGGTTATAGTGTAAATAGCTACTCAATACATAGTGTCTGTAGGTTTTAAATTGTCTACTACTAGTTGTACATATATCTAGTCTAGTTTATTAAGTACTTGTCCAAAGTTTTTAACATGATTATTACATTTAAATAGTAAAGACTCATCATATACTTTATGTGTAACTGTATAAGGGTTGAAGCATTCTTCTAATCCACTCATAAGAGTTTTAATCAATGTTCTAGTATGTATAAAGTTAGTCATTATATGATCCACTACTTTATCAATTATTAATGTATAAATTATATACACAACCTTTATGTCTTTAGGCTTTAGTTCATTTGTAAACAAGTGTATATAGCCTGTTACTGTAATAGTAGAGTTAATCTGATACTTCCATATTTTGAATCCAGATGTGTCTTTTAGTTGTGTAATATTGTGTCCAAAGTGTTTAGAAACATTGGCAGGTTTGTAGTAAGTAGGATTTGTCCTGCTTGTCTGTTCCAGGGTTGTAGATGGATTTGTTTCAGTTCTAGTCAATGTATGTGTATTGTGAGTACTTAGTGAGTCTATCATAGATGCATAGTATTAATACAAAGTAGTATAGTATAGTCTTGTAGTAGTAATATAAAGTGTTAAGTAGAGAGTACAAGGCTTATAACCTGTTAGAATGTGTATTCTTAAGTTGTCACACAAGTAATGAGGGCATAGACCCTGATAATAATATGTATTTAGTTAATAAGTTGTTTGTTTTTATGTTATTTGTCTGTCTGTATGTCTTAAATATCTAATGTCTCATTATCTCATATCTGATACATGTCTTGTATTGTGTATCTGATACATGTTTCTTAGTTCTGTGTCTGTTCTGTTAATTCTGTGTCTGTTCTGTTTGTATGTGTATTAATTGTTTTACTAATACTGTAGTGTCTGTAATTGTATCATCAATCATAATACATGTTAACACTATAGTAAGAGGTGTAATTCCTGTACAGAAATCCATAACAAACCTGTTCCATACTCTGACACAGTTCTCAAACTCAAGTGTAACAGTAAAATCTCCCTTATAGTTGAGAGTATAATGTAGTTCTGTAACAAAGAGATATAGAATCTTCTAGTATAACATAAAGCAGATATGTCAAGGATGTAACACTCTAAAAGATCCAAAGATATAGGATTGATCAGTATAGTAAGAGTCATAATTGTACAAGAATAAAAGGTCTGTATAAGTTACAGAAATCACAAGAGTATTACAGTGTGTGAGATCCATAGTGACACTGGTAATATTGACAGATCAATTGCTACAACTATCAGAGACAACCTTCACATTGTAATACTGTTAAGGAAATAACTGATCACCTTTATAGATCTCAAGTTAGGTAACTAGGCAGCAAATAATTTCTGTATAGTATGTAGTTGTAAGGTCTAGAAAGAGAGATATTCTTGATCAAACTATTAACATTACAGAAGTCTAAAGAACTGGAGTCAATCATGATATCAAACACAGAAAGCTTTGAGAGTACAACTGGTAGCCATGTAGAGCTTATATATACTTGATGTTTGACAATATTAATAATTCATGAGTGTGATGCATAACCCTTAAAGTTGCTTGTGCAACTCTAAGAAGTCCAATAACTCTGCTAGATAAAATTTGTTATACTTTAAAGTAAAGTAGACAAAGGTTTTGCAGATGATTGGTTATGAACAACATCTCTAATTATTAACATTTGGAGACAAAGTGTAGTAATGTCTGTGTAAAACATTTGAGAGAGAGTAGTGTCAATATACAGAGTACACAGATTCAAAAGTCAGCCCCTAAAGATGCAAGAACAGTCTACAAGTACTACAGGTTAATATGTACTTACAATGTCCAACTCTTTAACATGAGGAAGTAATGAAAAAATTGTCTCTATTGAACAGTCAAAGTCCTAGCCTATTTCCAGACAGACCCTCAGAGAGTAAAGGCCACCATGTTGAGCAACGTTGAGAATTTTATCGGGATTCCAAAAAGATCAAATCTAGTGCTTACTCCACATTAATATTGATTGCAAACCCGTGACAATCCGGTAAAAGTGTTTACAGACGTGTAATAGCTTCACAGTCCTCCTAATATCAGTGGCAGCATGAAAGAGTATATCCTCAAGTATTTCGTCCGGGAGTATATCCGCTGGGAGTATAACGAGCTCAGTCTGTTCGTGAAACTGCATAGTGCAGACATTGGACAGTACATTGACATAACGGAGTTTGTTCGATCTCGGAAAGCGTTTTCGGATACGCCGAAAAATTTTCATTGTATAGGATCTATACGCATTGCGATCTTCCACACTAAATGATAGATGTCAGAGTCATTCATTGCCTGAGTCAGCTGAAAGCGTATAAGGGCGTATTTCAACTCGAACTCACAAAGAATCCAGTATGTTCCTCCTCGTGTCAATCAATACTTTTTGGCAGTCGGGCATTGATTCTTTTCCACAGGGGGATGCAAGATGTAGGAATGAAAGTACTTCGCGTTTGGCTTGATGGACAATCCACAGCAACAACAAAGGTACGAATCGAGGCGAGGCGTAGATTATCGACTGACTTGGACCTGCTAGGGAACAACCATCACAGAATATCCTTCGCTGGAACCCAACCAGATCGGCGTGTTCAACGATAAAACTCTTGTCGTCGTGAGTGCTTGTTCAAACATTGATTGAGTGATTCACCTCTCGACTCACAAGTATCACCCCTTGATCATGGATGTCACGTGCAAATACTCTAGCAACATGGATGCTAAAATCGTAAAAATGCAAAAGCAATATCAATCAGATAAAACAAAAACCGTCTGTTGTCCTAAATAAATACTATCTGCCCTGTCCACTACGCATGCATTTGTATGCTTGTGTGTGTCTCTGTGGTATGAAATAAAAATAAAATGAGATGTGGTGCAAAATAAGACAAGTAAAACAGCAAAGCAATAGACAAGGAAAAAAAAACATACATGCAAGAATTGACGAAAAAGAAAGGTATGTGCAAATCGAAAAAGGAGAAGAACAGAGCGGGGGCGAATAATTCAACGAGGAAAGATAAGTCCGATCATAATGCACAGTACGAGTACCAATTGAAATATAATAAAGACAAAGAGACGAGTTCGTTCATCACTCGAGAAACAAAGCCCAACGTTGAATCTGTCAAGAGCAAAACACACAGCATAAAACAGTCTCCAAATAGCGCCCAAAACAGATACGACTAAACCAAACCACGATAGATCACCCGAGCATTGCATCGTATCGCGTCATAGCAAGGTCTTCCACCCATTGTCTTTGGCGCGTTTCACGAGTCGCTTCACTTCTTGCGATCGCGCACGCGTCGTGACCATCAACGCATCAGGCATATCGACGATAACAAGATCGTCCACACCCAAACATGCGACAAGTCGTCCAGAACCTGGGACAACGATCCCACCTGCGACTTGTTCTGCCAAAACTATACAATAACATCAATATAGTCAGAAAAGTGCAGAAAAGACTTGTGACGGCTGTGAAATATTAAGCAGATGAAACATACCGAGACTTGAGTCACCAAGTACTTTTGGTTGATTGGCTTCTGCAGGAAGCCTTTCCGACAAAGACGAGAAGTCTCCGACGTCATCCCACCCGAAGGTCGCAGGTACAACAGCAACACGTCCTTCCGAAGCTGCGGGCTCCGCAACAGCATTATCAATCGGAATCTTCTCCAGCCCGGGCCAGATTTCCTCAAGCACCTCCCTTCTCTTCTCCTCGTCATCCCAACACTCTGCGATTCGCGATAGCCCCTCAGCTATTTCTGGCTTGTACTCTCGAAGGAGGTCCATGAGAAGCGCAGCACGCGTGACGAACATACCCGCATTCCAGCGGTACGAGCCCGTAGCGAGGTACGTCGCTGCAGTGCGTGCATCCGGTTTCTCTTTGAAACTTCCCACGAGTCGTGCATTCGGTGCATTTGGCAGCTGCAAAGATTCCCCTAGACGGACATATCCGAACGCTGTAGCAGGATGACTTGGTGCAATTCCAATTGTCACGAGATAACCCGAACGGGCGACCTCGACTGCCTCGGCGACGGCAGACAGGAACGCGTCCGTGCCTGAAATCATATGGTCCGCGGCGAAGGAACCGATCACAGCATCCGGATCTCGTCGTGCAAGCACAGCAGCAGCAAGCCCGATGGCGGCCATCGAGTCCTTCGGGCCCGGCTCAATAAACAAATTATTCACCGCAAGGTCTGGAATCTGCTCCCGAATCGACTGCGCGTGTGCCGGGCCGGCAACAACCGTCGTGCGTGCGGCAGACGCAAGTGGCAAGAGACGATCCCATGTCGACTGGAGAAGTGATCTTCCGCATAAGTTGACATCTAGTAAGAACTTTGGATGGTTCTCGCGTGAGAGCGGCCAGAGGCGTGTTCCTGCGCCACCAGCAGGGATGACGACGTAGAAGCCCGGGATTTCACGATCGGCGTGGGGATACGAAACTAAAGCTCTGTCACCGAGTGGAGAAGGAACGCAGAGAAGAGGAGGCGAGGGAATCCGGTGGGCTGGAATTGCGCTTAGGAAGGGTGATTTGTTGCGGAGTTTCGGCGAGCCTGGAGGGGGTGTGTGAAGCCCATTGCCGTTGTAGTGGAAGTACCCGTTCTGATGGCCATTCTAAAGCAGCGATTAATTACTTTTAAGACGTCCAATTTATGATTGTGCCTACCGTTGAAGCATCCTTTACGAGCCGTTCAAGGTTGGCGTTGGCAATGCGGAGTTCGTTACATTGTTGGCGCAGTTCTGCAATCTCGCTGTGCTATTTAGGGAGAATGGCATGAGCAAAGGAATCGCGGAGCTGCTAGACAAGGGAGATAGAATAGACACTGCGGAACAGACAAGGCTGCTTCGTCTTTCTGGCAGCGATGTCTGCACATGGCATCGGAGCCGAAGATGCTTCTATCTTGCCTGTATTATAGGATCTGCTATCTAGAGAAGCCAGCATATGACTTCCTGTCCCAGACAAGACGACATCTCGTGGAAAGCCGAGTATGGACTCCTTGCATCTCGTGTCAGCCGAGAGACCTAAACTACACCATCCGGCAGCTGTATTTCCCTTCACGCTTCCGATCACGGCTTCTGCACAGTATACCAACGTCATACCTGTCACCATCGTAGACGAGAATGTGTGCCACAGCGCGGCCCGTATCCAGCATGCTCCGAGATGCCTAACCGACAAACTCACAGTACTACAGACAGAAACTCACCGACTTCTGAACAGTGTCCATGATCTTTTCGAACATGGCCTCAACGCTCGGCGGAGCAGTTGAGCGCGCCATGGTGTGCTTGGTCGTAGGTGAGAAGCCAAGGCTGGGAGAGGAGGAGAAAGACATTGCGTAACAGAAAGCAATGTGGCAAAGTAATGCGACGATGACAGCAGGCAGGCGGAATGAAAAAAGAGTGTGGACGAAACTACAGTGCGTCGAACTGTGTGGGGGGTTAAATAGCAAAACAGAAACGAGCAGAGCAAAGAGTCAGGTGTCGCTCAGTTTGGCGGCCGGCGTTTGTGCGTGTGTGGCAAAAAATGAACGTGAAGCAAGGTAACGGGATGCGCCTCCCGTCAAGACTCAATTCGATCCTTTCGGATGCACTCCATTTTTAGCCCCTCAAGAAGCGAATGTGACTTCTCCAGCTATTCTATTTTCTACTTTCTTCCTATTTTCTCCGCTGTCTTACCAAGAATAATGCACTCCTCTCTCTTCCATGCGCACAAAATATTGCTTGCATGCCTCGGACTCATGCGCAGCCCGTGTTTCATCCCGTTGCAACAAACATCATTTACCTTCTCCTAAGCGACAAGCACAGCTTTTGTTGACGTGTCCTCTCTCGTTTATTTTAATTTTCTCATGTCGGCTCTCGCGGGAGCTGCGTTTGTGCATGGGCCGTGTACATCTCCTCTCGCTTCGGGGAGGTCCGCAGTTAGTCCTGAGAATGAGACACGCAGCGCGATTTCCGCCGGTTTGATACTACGGAGACCAAAACGATTCCTAAATTTATAACGATATCCACTTTACTTTGGAGCCTTACTCCTCATTTATTGACTGATTGCAACCTGCTTGTTAATACAATGTAGCACTACCCACGTCTCCGACAAAATATCCGAGAAACAGGCTTTTTCGTTCGAGATGTTTTTCTCCACCGAAGGCTACTTCGGTAACGATTGAGGTCATGATACCACACTACCACACACTAATGCAAATATGTCATTGCACAGAAGATCAGTGAAATGTTCCGTCCTGATCCTCGAGGAATCAAGGTGGTTACCAACACATCCATTATTCTTAGCATCCGCATTCGTGTCAACGTGGATCCACGCATAACAATTTCGATTTTCTGGGGGGATGTATGCATGCTTACATCATGTACGGATGCAATATCATTTTCATTTCTTTGGATTGGAAGATTTCAATGCGCGAGGAACATAATTCGGATTGGTAGTAATCTGATGAGTGACGAGGAATTGACTGTAATCAACCCGCTACTCATCTGGATCCACGCGTTGAACAGTTACAGATAAAAAGAAGTACCAGATAAGGTTCAAGTTTTTCGACGTAGGTTCGAGGTGACGTTAAGAGAGAGGATAGGAACGTTGAAGATGCGATCCATGGGATACTTCACAGCACGTATGATTTCAAGAAGAAAAACAAAACTGAGAGACGGCTTTAATTACAGATCACATCCACTACAAGAAGCTCACGATACCAGAACCAACAATCAAGGCACAGACAAGACCGTATGCATTAACGTATCGTAGTTCATCTGGACCCATGCTCTGCGTTGAGTATCAAGATGATGGAAGGGCTCAGTAAGCTTGATCACAATGCAGGCATGGACAAAGCAATCAAACGCAACGTCAGGAGGCAGTCCTGGGCCACAGCAATTCGTTGACTCAGTAGCTGCAACATCTACCCCGATGGGTAAATTTGTCAGCAATAGTGGACCTTACCACCACAGAAAGGGAAATGAAGTCTGGCTAGCTGTAATTTGCAAGAAGTAAGTATTAAGTTGTAGTGACAAGTTATATCCGAGCAGACAAGGGGAAGGAAATTATAGAGACGACGCAGACGCATGATTGATGGGAGATGCAATTCCGAATTGTCTCCCCCTGTCGAAGTAACGGAAGACATTCTGTCAGTCCATGAATGTACTTTCAGAGTCCAGCGAACTGGGATCGCACGTAAACAGCGTTTCAGGCCTTAACCCTCATCGCATATACCCACCTCATTGAATCCAATTGTGCCACTTCTGTCCGTATCCTTTGTATGGACTCAAAGATCTGTTACGAGGGTAAGAATAACAATGTGTGCAAGAAGATAGTCATCACCGGCTTGGCATTATCGAGAGCAAAATTTTGTTATCGCGAGAACATCACTGTAATAACAGCCCATAATGTGCACGTCGTTAAATGCACCTACGTGTCGCATCGCCATTAATCAAACACTGCTGCATGTCAGATGCAATTTCAGCACCATTATTATCAGTCTCGACAGATGTGAATCATTGTCAGACTCATTGTGTTCGCAGATAATTATGCCAGTTGGGCCTATATAATCAAGCGAGACAAGGCAAAATGCACTGTGGTTCCGCGCCAGGCGGTCGGTAGGCTTCTAGGGTGCCTGACTGAGAAGCCGCTAGGTCCACCACCTGGAGGCTTATCCGCCTCCGCCATAGCCTGGAGAATCAGTGGAGATACATCTTGATAGGCAGAATACTGAAAAAGTTCAGGTCAGAGAAACATACTCTCTGAACAACCACTAGATAAAGCTTGCGTAGGACATTCCGTGTGTGCTTAATTGAGTTGAGTTGGATAATTAGATCACCAGAAAGATGGCCGCAGACGGGCGCTCGTTCATCGCCTGAAATGTGAGATTTGCTATCCAGAGAAGCCAGTATATGAGTTGTTGTACCAGACAATGAGCCACCTCGTGAAAAGCCAACGTAATTCCATTGCATCCCGTGTCAACCGTAGGATATTGCATATCGGAGAGTAAATTGTGTGATGATGGCAGCAGGCGACCTTTATCCCTCATGTCGAATCGTTTACTTAAAGTTATGTACAATGGGCACATAGATTTACACCTATTACCTATTTTGGCATGCAAGCCGCGGCTTAGTAACGGGTTGTGAGACTATCCTGGACTGCTCCAACACTCGTGTCTTTCCAATTAGCAACACTCCGCTCAGCATACATGAAGCCTCTGAAAAAATCTCTCTTGAAAGCTGGTGCTGAGCCAGTCATGCCAAACAATGCCGACTCAGACAATAGCCTGGCTTCTCTCTACCTCATCGCTTGGAAAGCCAGAGATCCTGGAGGCGTTTTTCACAAATTCCCAATTACTCGTGACGACGATGCCAATCGTGTGCCGCTATCCTTACCCGATTCAGTCACTGCCCTGTCATGGACCGTTGAGGGTTCTACTCCAGATATTTTGGAAGCCAACTTTCAATGCACTGCAGTTTACATCAGGGAGGAGTATACGGTCATGCTGTCTGCGCTCTTAAAGGCTCTCCATAAATCCGGAGGCGATGCATTTGGATATGATAGAATCGATGCCAAAGCATTCCAAGATAAATTTCCCCCTGTCAACCCATTCGAGAAAATGCAGGTCCAGAAGGTTACCGCGTGCAAAGCACCTTGCATTGTTGTCACCAGAACCCCGGGAATTGGTGAACTGCTTTCAAGGTTGTTTTCTGTTATGTGCATTATTTATCATATTTGTAGGGAAGAGCCTATTCTTGTACTATATACTTGCCTTGCGTCTCCTTGCGCAGAAGTCGACTGTCCTGCTTTACAAGCAAGGATATTGCCTCATTTTCCATGAATGTGGAGTATACTCCACAACGCTTGATCAAATGTGTACAGTGGTTAATCTCTTGCCGATGGAAACTTGGTTTTTGTTCGACAGCAACGAAGGCGTCTGTCGCCCACCTCATTTCCTAGAGGGGAATGTAGAACTACGCCTCGGCTCATTGTTGTCGCAACATCACCAAGGATAGAACGGATGACGTTTAACAAGGACCCAAATAGTCCTCGACTTTGGATGCATCCTTTTAAAGAGAAAGAGCTCTACGAAGCGTAAGTACATAATACTCATTATAATTTCGAATAGTGATAACATACCATGGTTCTACAGGATGGGTATGCAACTCAGGCGGCTGAAGGAAATACAATTACGAGCCTTTTTTGATAAATTCGGCCCTGTTGCGCGTGAAGCGTTCCAATTCTCTCGGAATCTAGATGGTTACGAAAATATTATTCTATTTGAACTTGGCTTTACTTCGCTAGAAAGTCTTCAACATCGCATTGGCCAGGTGGTCTATGGTCATTCCGATAGCGGTTTGTCTCATAAAATGCTTGCTACTTACCCTACGGATGACAGTGATCATACCGATTTCAATGTTGCGATTCCTACGAAGAAACTTGCAGATTTGGTTTTTAGTCGCCTTATGGTACACAATATGCAAGAAGCTAGGACGGTTTGCAGTATATTCCTCCGATTCCAGAAGTCAAGGGCTGTTGCTAGCTACCTGCTGGAACCATTCACCTTAAAGGTTCTTCCGGATGGTGATCAATGGTCCATGACAAAGATGGATAGAACTGATGCACCAGCAAAAAATACACATTGGAAATTCAACCCCGCAGGCGAGAAGTATGTCCTTCGCATTGGCCACATAGGAATTTTTTACCAGAAACTTTAGGGTGACCCTGATGCACCGGTGTCAGAGACCTTTGATCTCGTAGGTTATCAGTATCTTGAGAAGGACAGACCTCCGCCACAGGAGGTTGGATTTTATGTACCAACTGCAGCAAGTCAGCCCACCTTCGACGCAGTTGCGCGTGTCAACGACGCAGCCAACCCTTTTGTCATTTTCCAAATGACGTGCGACAAAAGTCATAAAATTAACTCTATTGGTCTGAACTGGGTGGGACAAGGTAAAGTGGACATCATAGTTGTCACAAGCTGGGATGGTGGGGAAGATATAGAGGTGCCCAAACAAGTAGTAGGTAAAGTGGCAGGTATATATCGATTGATATTGTTTACGAGCCTCTGGTAGTCCCGTCGACCGCGGTAATACCGTTGTATCACCTTAAGTACATTGGAAATGCAGACAGTAGTTAAGCGTGCATGAAAAGAGCGTGGATGGATGGCGTCGAACGTGTCGGCCGAATAGCAAAACAGAAAAGAGCAGAGCCAGAGTCAGGTGTCGCACAGAGTCCGACTCACGCAGCAATAACTCCTGATTTTGTAAACGCAATTACTTTTTTTTTAGAGCCTTGTCTCTCATTTATTGACTGAATGTATCTTCTTTATTACTATAATGTGGTGCAGCTCCGGTATAATACCCGGGAAATTACTTTGGTAACGATTGAGATCATAATACCCCATGCCAATGCGAAAATATGACATTACACAGAAGATCAGTGAAAGTTTCTGTCCTGATCCTGGAGAAGTCAAATTGGTCACCAATATCCAGTGTTTGCAAGATCCATGGATGACAATCCTAATCATCCAACTACCTTCTGTACACACACTCGCGTTATGCCTGCTCATGCAACACTATCAGAATTGGAATGTTCAATGCACAGGAAATCCAGGCTCAGTTGTATTAATTAAGAAGAGATTGACTGTAATCAAGCAGATATACACTCGAAACTCACGAGTTGAGCAGTGACAAGAAAAATGGTATCGAATAAGCTTGGAATTTTCCGACGTGGGTTTAATGAAACATTAAGAAGAAGGGTAGAAACATTAAAGATTCAACCGTTAGATATTTTACAGTAAATGTGGTAAAATAGAAAACTCTGATTGGAAGCACGTTTTCTTACGGAAGATTCACTGTACAAGCCCACGGTATGACAATCAAGGCGCAGGCAGGACGGCATGCATGAACGTAACGTAGTTCATCTGGACCCATTCACCATGTCGAGTGTCGAGACGTTGGAAGGACTCAGTGAGCTACTTGATCACGACGCGAGCACAGACAACGCAATCAGATATGATTCCAGGAGGCGGTCCTGGGCCACGATGGTCCGTTGGCTCGGTAACTACAACATCTACCCGGACGGGTAGAACTCGTCAGCAACAGTGGATCAGATCACAGAAAGATATAAAAATTCGGCTAAAAGTACTTTGTAAGGAGAAGATGCATAAGTTGACAAGATGTATCTGAGTAGAAAATAATTAGGAGACTGTTAGAGTGGTTAATATAAATCCGGATTGTCTTAAAGCATTATTGAGCTCCTAGCCGTCTATGATTCCTACTAAGCGATCTTTGTCAAGACGCCCTGTCAGTCCTTGATGTACTTCCACAAGCCAACAAACGAGACTGCACGTAGTCAGCATTATATGCTTTGATCTTAGACGCTTATGCACACCTCATTGAGCCTAATAGTAGCACTTCTATCCGTATTCTTGGCATGGATTCAACAATATATGCGCACGAAGATGGTCATCAAGAGCTTGACAGTATCGAGATCAAAAGGTGGTCTTTTATATTGCAAGAACATCATTCAACAACAGCCCACAGCGTACACCTCGTAAATCTTGCTCTCGGGTCCAATCGCCAGCAATGAAGCGTTGCTACAGTTCAGAGGCAGCTAATTACCACTACTATGACGTGGACCATCGCGAAAGTCTTTGTTTTCGTGCATGACTGTGTTAGTTAGGCGCATATAGTCAAGTAAGACACATAAAAGGGCACTGACCTGTTCCGGACGGTGGACCATTAGGACCTCCGGCTAAGGATCCACCTGGACCACCACCTGGAGGTCCATATCCGCGTCCGCCGTACTCTGTGGAGAGGATGTCCGTAATCACCCCCGCCAGGAGATGCATCTCTTAAGCCAGAATACTGCAAGGGTTCAGGTGAGAGAAACATACTCCGCACAAGCACACGAGATTAAGCCCCTGTAGGACATTCCCTATGTCTTGAATCGAGTCGAGTTGGGTGATGATCAGAAAGATGTCTCAAACACGTCAAGGCCATAAGACGACGGGTTCTCGTTCATCGCCTGTAATATTAGATTTGCCATCCAGAGTATATGAGTTCTTGTTCCAGACAGGACGACATCTTGTGGAAAGCCAAAAATCATTCCCTTGCATTCCGTGTCAGTCGAAGGAAATTGTGAAACGTTGAGCAAAATGGCAGCAGGCCGACGTTAAACCATTTATAGATTTACTCCTATTGCCTATTTTGGCATGCCATTCGCGGATATGAGCGTACAGCTTGTTAATGGGTTGTCTCACCCCATCATGCCGGACAGCTCCTGTACTTGCACAACACTCATAGCTAGACACTGTTGGCAATTTTTTTCTAGGCCTAGGCAGAGATGAAGCCTCTGAAACGATCTCTCCTAAAAGCTGGTGCTGAGCCAGTCATACCAAACAATGCTGACTCGGATCACAGCCTGGCTTCTCTATACTTCATCACCTGGAAAGACAGGGACCCGGGAAGTGTTTTTCACAAATTTCCAATTGCTCGTGACGACGATGCCAATCGTGTGCCACTAACCTTACCCGATTCAGTCCCTGCCCTGTCATGGACCATCAAGGGTTCTATTCCGTATATTTTGGAAACCAGCTTTATGTGCAACGCAATTTACATTAGGGAGGAGTACCCCGTCATGCTGTCTGCTCTCTTCAAGGCACTCTATGATTTTGGAGGTGATGCATTTGGATATCATCGAATCGACGTCAAAACACACCAGGATGAATTTCCTCCTGTCAACCCGTTTGGGAAAATGCAGGTCCGAAAGGTTCCGTTGGCCAAAGCACCTTTTATTGTTGTCACCGGAACACCAGGAATTGGTGAGTTGCTTTCAAGGTTGCTTTCGGTGTGCATTGTTTATTATTTTTGCAGGGAAGAGCATGTTCCTGTACTACAGTCTCGCTTTGCGTCTCCTTGTACAGAAGTCAACTGTCCTGCTTTATAGGAAAGGACGGTGCCTTATTTTCCATGAATGTGGAATATATTCCATGACGCTTGATCAACTGGATACTGTGGTTGGTCTCTTGCCGATGGAAACTTGGTTTTTGGTCGATAGCAATGAAGACGTCGTTAGCCCACCTGATTTCCTCATCGCACAGTGCAGAACTACTCCTCGACTCATTGTTGTTGCAGCGTCGCCAAGAATAGAACAGTTGGAGTTTACGGACGACTTTAATGCTCCTCAACTCTGGATGTATCCATTTAAAGAGAAAGAGCTCTACGAATCGTAAGTCACTAATACTCATCATAATTCTACTACTAGCCACATACTATGGTTTCTACAGGATGGGTATGCAGCTCAGGCGGCAGAAAGAAATTCAACTACAAGCCTTTTATGAGAAATTCGGTCCCATTGCACGCGAAGCGTTCCAATTTTCTGGAAACCTGGACGGTTACGAAGATATCATTCTACGTGAACTTGGCTCTACTTCGTTGAAGAGCCTTCCAGACGTAATTTGCTGGGCAGCCAGTGGTAATTGTGAAGGCGGTTGGTCCCACAGGGTGCTTGTTACTTACCCTAGGGATGACAGTGATCGTACTGAATTCAATATCACGATTCCGACGAAGAAATTTAGAGATTTGGTTCTTGGTCGCCTTATAGCACACACAGTGCAAGAAGCTAGGACGGCTTGCAGCTTATTCCTTTTAAACCAGAATACGAGGGCTGTTGTTGGCCATTTGTTGGGGCCAATCTCCTTAAGGATTCTTCTGGACGGTGGTCAGTGGTCCATGAGAAAGATGCATAGAACTGATGCACCACCGAAAAATACGCATTGGAAATTTAACCCCGCAAGCGAGGAGTATGTCCTTCGCATTGGACACACGGGTGTTTTTTTTGCAGATACTTCAGGGTAACCCTGATGTACCGGCCTCAAACAACATTAAATCTGTAGGTTATCAGAATTATGAAAAAGACAGTCCGCCGCCACAGGAGATCGGGTTGCATGTACCAGTTGCAGCAAATCAGCCCACCTTTGATGCGGTTGCGCGTGTCGACGACACGGTCAACCCTTTCGTCATTTTCCAAATGACGTGCACCAAAGCTCATAAACTTAGCTCTACTGGTCTGAACTGGGTGGGACAAGGTAAAGTGGACATCATAGTCGTCACAAGCTGGGATGGTGGAGAAGATATAGAGATACTCAAGCAAGAAGCAGATAAAGTGAGAGATGTATATTATTTGGTCTTGTTTACAAGGCCACGAACGTCCCTTTAACTGATAATGCTGTTGTAATTATGACCTGTACATCAGAAATTTAGTCAGTAATTGAACGTACATGAAAAAATATAGCGAACTGGCGTCGGGCATGTGGAGTTACTAGCAACACAGGAAGAACAGAGCCGGAATCAGGTGTTGCTCAGTTGGCTGCTGGCGTTTGTGTGTGAGCGGCCAAAATGAACGTGAAGCTACCAGTATGCACCTCCCGTCAAGATTCGATTGGATCCTTTTGGACCCACTCTGTTTTTAGGCCCTCGCCTCGAGGACTGAACGTCACTTCTCCAACTACTCTACTTCCGTCTTCTTCCTATTTTCTCTGCGGTCCTCCTACAACAAATAATAATGCAAGTAGCTCGTTCGTCCTACGCGCACAAGGTATCGTGTGTATTCACGCCTGCCTCAGATCCTTACGCAGGACGATTCCTGCCAGTCCGGTGTATGAGTCCTACTCACACAGCAGCGACTCCTAATTTTATAAATTCAATTTACTTTGTTTTTGAGCCTTATCTCTCATTTATTCACTGAATGTATCTTCTTTATTACTGTAATGTGGTGTCCTGCTCGGCTCCGACATAATTTCCGGGCGGGAAACAGGCTTTTTCCGTGCATCTTCTTGAAACTACTTCGGTAACGATTGAAACAATAATACCACACGCAGATGCGAAAATATATCATTGTACAGAAGATCGGTGAAGGGTTGTGTTCCAATCCTCGAGAGGGCAAGGTGGTCAACAAAAAACATCCAGTGCCAATGCTTGTATGGTCGGACTCGTATCAACGTGCATCCACGTTTGACAATCCCAATCATCCATATTGCCTTATGAATGAATGAGTGTATGTATGCATACTCACAATATGCCTGCATATGCAACACTTTCAGAATTGGAAGTTTTAATGCACAGTCAGAGCTGTGGTGATCTGAAATTGAGAAGAAATTGACTGCAATCAAGCAGATACACGAGTTGAATATCGACAAGAAAAAGAGTATTGAATAAGCTTGTGGTTTTTCGATGTAGATTTAATGAAAAAGTTAAGAGGAAGATGAACATGTTGAGGACACAACCTTTAGATACTTTACAGCAAATTTGGTGAAACAGAAAACTCTGGCTGGAAACACGTTTTTCTTACGGAACATTCATTGTAGAAGCTCATGATACGATGGCCGATTAAGGCGCAGACAAAACCGTATGCATGAACGTGTCGTAATTCATCTGGACCCATCCGCTACGCTGAGTGTCGAGGCGTTGGAAGGACTCAGTGAGCTGCTTGATCACGACGCAAGCGCGGACGAAGCGGTCAAACGTAATTCCAGGAGGCGGACCTGGGCCACGACGGTTTGTTGGCTCGGTAGCTACAACATCTACCCCAACGGGTAGAATTTCGTCAGCAACAACAAATCGCGCCACAGAAAGAGGATTGAATTTGGGCTAACCGTATTTTGCCAGGAGTAGATGCATAAGTTGCGGTGACAAGTTATACCTGAGCAGGAAAGAAGGCAGTTTGGGAAATCGTTGAAGACGAATGATTGTTAAATAAGAGATACAAACCCGAATTGTCTCAAGGCGTTGTCGAGTTCCTGGCCATCGATGGATCCTGAACGATCCCTGTCGAAGTGACGGAAGACACCCTGCCAGTCCTTGATGTACTTCCAGAGGCCAGCAAACTGAGATCACACGTAATCAGCACTATGGGAGATAATGTTCAGCGCATATACACACTTCATTGAATCCAATCGTGCCACTTCGATCGGTATCCTTCACACGCATTCAGCAAATTTGTGCATGAGGAGAAGAATAGCGGTGTGCTCACGAAGATAGTCATCAACAACTTGACAGTATCGAGATCGAAGGCTGTTATCGCAAGTAAATCACTTCAACAAAGGCCCGCAGCATGTACCCCGTAAATCGCACTTACGCGACCAATCGCCATTGATCAAACACTGCTGAAGCTCAGAAGCAGTTATCGCACCACTATTATCAGCATCGACGGACGTGAACCATTGCCAGAGCCTTTGTTTTCATGGATTGTCAAGTTAGTTGGGCGCATATAGTCAGTGAGACACGCAAACACACTGAGGGTCGGCGCCAGGCGGTGGTCCACTAGGACGTCCGGCTGAGAAGCCACCGGGTGCACCGCCTGGGAAACCACCAGGTCCACCACCTGGAGCTCCGTAACCGCCTCCGCCGTAGGCAGGGGGTGCACCAGGAGGAGGCGCGTAGCCACCACCACCAGGAGGTGCGTCCCTATAGCCAGAATACTGTAAGAGCTCGAGTCAGAAAGCGATGTTCGCTGTAAATACACGAGATAAAATTCACATAGGACATGCTCTGTGAGTTTAGCTGAGTTGGTCGATGATCGGATAGAGATGACTGTAGATGACGTTGAGCTTTTAAGACGACGAGCGCTGGTCCATCTTGCCCAAGACCACAAGACCAGTGCCGCTCGGCCGGCAATCTGCTGATTCTGCACGGACAGCGCACTGCTTTAGGGTATAGTTGCCTTTTTTGATCAAAGGCGGACCTGGCCAATGATCCTTTCACACACGATTATCTTGTCGATTACGGACAAAGATGTGAGGACTTTGACAGCTGAAAAGCTTTGTACTAGTCTTCCCATGAGGTCAATCCGCAGTGATGAGACCATTCAGAATCGGAAAGATTCCCAACACAACAATCCAGGTGAGTGTAATGCTGTATGTGGAGTAATGGCTTTGCAATTATCTTCCTTTATCCTTTCTATTCCATTCGAACGATAACTCCTGAAAAAAAATCTGGGGTCATTTCCAGGTAAAACTTGCAGGCTCACTCCATTGACTAAGGCTTGATTAATGTTGAATTCAAATTTTTGTCGATGAAAAGTAATCACGTGCGCATAAAAGTCATGTGACCTTGCAAGGCCTTTAATGCATTGGGGCGTTTGTTGCTCTCCTACCAAGCACAACTGTGTTGAGCTGATGCATACCAGCCTATTACTCGATCCTCGGCTGGAACTTTTATCTTGCAAGATTTCGAGTTTACATGGTAAGAGAAGCCCACGTCACGCGTTCGAACTTTGGCTGAATGACATGTCTAGTCGCGTCGCGATGACGGTTACGCAGTTCTTCCAACGGATGAACGTGTAAATACTTCGGAAAGGCATCCGTCTCGAATAGTCGACAATGGCATTTTCCAAGTTCATGATGGCACTAATGGAACACAGAGCTATTCTTATGCGTATGGCCCAGGTGGTGTGACAGGTCTGCGAAAGAACCCATACACATTAGCAAGTGCCGTGTTAGCGTCCTTTGGTGGTCTATTGTTTGGTTACGACCAAGGTGTCATCGCAAATGTGCTAGTGATGAGGGATTTTAGACAAAGATGGGCAATGACGGACTGGCAGGAAGGTTTCATGAGTTAGTACAGCGTCCACTAGACTAAGTAAAAAGCTTGAGAATAACCGCCCTTTTCGTTAGCCGCTATGCTTGAGATGGGTGCTCTGATAGGCGCTTTACTAGCTGGTGTCCTTGCAGACCGTTATTCCCGCAGACTTTCAATCCTTTCTGCTTGTGGTTCGTACCTCGTTTGACGTTTTCTTAGCCATTTCTGTTTGCATGATGTTTGAGGCATTTGGCTTTATGTGGCAACCCCACGCTGCAGAAACTTATCTCAGCTACCTTCGAGGCAATCGACTTTGGTCGTTGGTCTCGCATTGTCTGAACTTCTTTTTCGCATGTGCATCAGTAAACTCGAGGCTGACATTAGTCCGTCCAGTTGTGTGTGGTATTGGAAGCACGTTTCAATGCGCTGCTCAAAGCGTGCAACATTTAATTATTGGAAGGACAATAGGAGGGCTAGGCATCGGATCATTGAGGTTAGTTTTGATTCAAGTTATGGATCTTGTCTACTCTGACAATTTTGACTATTACTTCAGTATGCTTGCTCCATTGTACATGGCAGAGATAAGCCCGCCAGAGGTACGAGGTTCTCTCATGGCGCTTGAGCAATTTGCCATTGTTCTTGGGGTAGTCTTTGGATTTTGGATGGGTTTCGTTACACGTGAATGTATGTACAATAGAGTGTTAACTTATGACAGCTATATTCATTCCACATTCTTAGTGACTGGTGCAATTTCTTGGAGACTGCCCCTTGCCATTCAACTAATTCCGGCTCTTTATCTTGCAATTGGATGCATCTTCCTTCTACCATCTCCTCGGCTTCTGATCATCCAAGGCAAGGATGAAGAGGCATTAAAGACACTTGCTAAGCTCAGACTTCGAACTCTGGGGGAAGGACTGAATCTGTTGAAAGTAAGTTTCTGAAATATTTATACGGAATGTTGCACGCCTTGAACTCGTGAAACGTAGCTCGAATTTTTAGAGATGAAAGTCGAAGCTGAGTTTATCAAACGCGCTACGGCTTCTGCTGTTGGCAAGAGCCCTATCAATACCGAAATACATGGCTGGATGCGACTCTTCTCCCCTAAGTATGTCGATCGAACAATGGTCGGTGTAATCGTAATGTTTTTCCAACGTGTGTTTTTCGTATCCTCCCTCGGCGGCACTGTGTTGAAACACTGCAATTTAGAATGGAGCGGAATTAATGCTCTGATTTATTATGGTCCTCTTTTAATGGCGCGAATTGGTCTCGATGGTGATACTGCTGAACTTATCGGGAGTGGCGGCGTTGGAATCGTGCAATTCCTCGCCGTTGTACCAGCGATAATGTATATAGACCGCCTTGGTAGGAAGTTGTTGCTTCAATGTAAGTCTTCACTTCCATGGCATGAGTTTTGTTTAACTCATTGCGATCTAGGGGGAGGTCTTGTTATGGGAGCAGCACACCTTTGTATTGCATTGCTGGTGCGGCGTTCACAACCCCTACGGTTTTCTAATGGAAAAACTAATAGAACACAGGTTTATCATTACCATTCTAGCTGGGCATCGCATCACTTTGCCGCATGGGCAGCTGTGGGGTGCGATTTTCGTCGGATCATCTTAAATATATCCCGTTGAACAGTTTTGTAGATGTGTGTACCTCTTTACTGCAGCATACGGCTTCAGCATTGGACCTATCGCGTGGATCTTACCTTCTGAGGTTTTACCACTTTCTATAAGGAGTCGGGGCACCGCCGTCGCGACAGCGTCGAATTGGGTGAATAACTGTGCGAATGGTTGCTTGATCTCTATTTCCGTCGTGTAACTCATTCTTCTTTTTCTCTTCAAGTCATCATCGGACTCGTTACACCTCCCCTTTTATCTTTCTCACCTACGTAAGTGATTTTCATCCCATATATTTCATTTTTGCGTGTTATTCAGGATTAATATAGCGCTACGTTTGCTGTGTTCTCCATCGCATGCTTTGGCGCGGCCTTGTGGTCGCGGATGTACGTACCCGAGACCGCGGGTGTATCGCTAGAGGAAATCGACCAGCTCTTCAAGTCTGAGGCGGGGCGGGAAGATGCGGAGTTGAGACAAGAGGTACGTCGCTTTTGAGGAAAGGCAACTATACTAGCCCATTTCCTGACTATTTTCACCGTTGTTACAGATTGCGAGGGAAGTCGGGCTGGAGGCCTTGATCCAGGAGTTATCTGCTGATAACAATGGTGACAATTAAGCAGGTGGACTACATATACTAATATCGTACCATATTCTCATATAATCCAAGTACCTTCTAAACTTTCGACCATACAGTGAATTTGATAAATAAGCAAGACTTTGTCCAAAACCTTTTTTTTCGAGCAACAATATCATTTATTAGGATGGCGCTTACATTTACTTCCAGATCTTTCCCCAGCCACCTTGCAATGCCCGGCCATTGACAAGCACCGTGGGTGATAGAGTGCTGTTATGGTTGTAATTCGGTTCGGAAGGCGCGATCCGGAGGCTCCGACTTTGCATAAGTCCACCATCAACAACGATCTTCTAACCATCAGTGTCGGGATTTGCTCAACAAAACTAGGTATTATTCGCATACAATTAATCACTACTGCAACCTATAAGCGGAATTTTCAAACGGATTTTTTTCCTTCATACCATGCCAGCTAGTTAGCGTCTCTCGACGTGTCCGCGAAACACGCAAGCCGATGCGGAAACCGTTGATGCATTGTATTTATTCGACAGGTTCATGAGGTGAATTCGCCGCCGTGGCTTGGGACATTGCATTAACCATGTATAGTGTTCAATAGCTGCCATCAATGGGAATTAGTATGGAAGCTCGACTGTTCGACAGATAGTGGCGCGAGCTCCGGACAACTTATAACAACACATCCATCGACTTATTCCCCCCTCTGTGTCACGAAACCACCCACTTATGCAACCGTTGAACGGCGTTCAAAATGGCAGACGTCTCAAGGCTCGACCTTTCCGACACTTTTGGCGTAGTGTTTTGGGGTAACGCATCTACACCGTATCCTCCGCTGCAACGAACCACCATCTGATTTTTGTTCCGCCCCCACTCAGGATTCGTGATCGCAACAACGTATGGTTCTCGTGTTCTTCCATGACTTCTAGTTGATGGATGTGAACAGGTGTTTCGGAGTCTCTATCACTCAATGTTACTTGTATTTCAAACGAAATAAGGATGGACCTAGTTTTCGAGCTTTCGTGAGTCTCTTTTTCCATGGTTTACCGTATTCAACGAGGTTCTGATTTGAAGTCAGGTAGCTAGTATGATGTAAGTCGCCTGACTCCAACCAAGAGGGAATCGTAACGGACAAGTTACTTCTTAGGATAATGGACTTCGCAACAACAGCCCTAGCTGCCCAGTCTCTCCATTATTATCTAGTGAGGTCCGTCTGTATACAGTTTACACTCGTTTCTGATACCTTTTCAGGTTGCAAACTACGGGAATGCTGGCGTTCTAGCATTCATGACAAAGTGTGCCCCGTCCTTTAGATCACTCGGGAAGCTGAACATATTGAGTTCCTATCAGGACATTTCTAGCGGAGTTCTTCATCACTTCGGCAGTCACCCTTGGGTACTTATTTCCGTGTTATGCATAGCATGACATATGCTTAATATCTTCCAGTTCTCAGCTATTTTATGCCAGCCGTATACATTTAGGTACGGTCATCGGCTTTCCCAGTTTTGCCTATCGTAAACTTACAGAGAACAAGTCACGAGATACTCGAAGTCACGATGGATATCTGCTGTCATCGTAAGTCGCTACCTGTTCCGGAGATTGTTGTCCGTTCACGGAGGAATTGGTTCAAGGCCCTGTTAGCGATGATCTCGTTCGGTAAGCTTCATTATCGACCAATTTGGTTTGGTGCAACACTTACAAAACTTGCATCCCTTGTTCTTATAGCTTCGTCAGCTGGTGGGTATGCTCTCCAAGCATTCGTTCTCCAAAAACTCACTAGCTTCTGTCATTTCTGACGAATACAGTCCAGCTACGCAACCTGATTGTAGTACACCGTGATATATCGAAACTACATGAGACCATCCTGCAGGTGAAGTTCATTCTTGATCGCACTTGCGATCTAAACTGACACGGTCATGGGCGAATTATTATAGATACCTATTGCAGTAGCGAACGGTTCTGCGGCTGCTTGCGACATAATCTCAACTATTTCATTGATTGTATTCGTGACATCGCATGCTCCCTCGCGAAAAGAGTAAGTCTGGCTTCCGACTGCCCTTGGAATCCTTCCGAAGGACTGATGTTGATTTAGAATAAAGTCTCTAGTGACATATGTCATCTTTCTTGCTGTAGGTCGTGGTTTTCTTGTCGCGGTGGCCCAAGTTGGTCTGTTGGCCATGTTCTTTGGCTCACCTGCGTCGAAATTCTACTGGTATGCGCAAATATGCGAAGGTCCATCGAACGTTGATTCTCATTCCAAAAAAATTATTAGGATGCCGTTTCATCTAAATATAAGCAAGCTACATGTCAATACGACGCGTGAGTTATCATTTTCTCCTGAAGCAAACTTTTCAGGGCTAACTTGTTCGCAGTTGCCATGTACGATCACCTTTTTTGAAATACTGGTATCCATAGAATTGATCATGTCTTTGCAGGCTGAATTCAAGGGCAAGCCTCCGTTCCAAAGCTACTCACAAACATATTCGGTCTGAAAATGCACGTAGCCAAAGGTTTAAACGAACTATCGGATCGTCTGATCTTCCCAGATCAAGAGATTGGACGACAGATTGGAGCTCTGTCGAGAATCAGATAGATCAAAGCTGTCTGCCTTATCGAAGTGAGGTGAGTGTGACGAACAGTATCTGAATAGCTTACTGAGGAAAGCACAGAATTTACAGCAACTGCTTGACTCTTCGATTTCGGTTCAACTTAGCAAGGACAACGATGTGATTCGACCAAAACCAACTTGGACGGGAGAAAGCTCAGTGGACTCGGGTTCATGGAGAGGACAGGGCGTATGACGGTATTCGGACTCAGATGGTGTACGAGAACATTGTAAGAATCTACATTAGAGAAGATCAATTCAGAGGATAATTCTATGCAAGGCAATAGAAAAATGACATTGACCCAAGCAGACAACGAAGTAGCACTCAAATCAAGACCTGCATCATTGTCGGAAGGTAGTGATATCACATGCAATGTTTGCAGTCACCGGAAGCATACAATTTGTGCGTGTGCAATCGTCGATATTAAAAAAGCCGACATTGGAGCTGCGCCGCAGTGATGGTCAACAAGTCAGTGTGCCATTCATTGTTGGGCAAAATGTCGTGATACATGGCAGGTAAAGAACGGTCAAATAGAGGGTGGTTGCATATTCTCTGTGCTACTGGTTGGCCAGTTCGTGCATATGCTTGAGATTTAATTGAGCCGGGTGAATTGTGTGCAAGATTGACGGAGTGGAAGATGAGAGATTGAAGTCGGTGCTGATAGATTTTGAAGCGTCGATCCGGAAATCACCGGGCGAGATTATTTTACAGCCTTAATCAAGTTCATGTTGATGACTGCAACACTTGTGACCGCCGTTCAGCTCCTCAAGCAATGGCAATTATTGGCGAAGGCAAGCACGTTGTCTGTGAAGATGCTTAAATAATTGCATGCATGATGTGAAACGTGTCCGTCACGCCTTCCATGCTGAGTGTTGGTGGAGTAAGTCCTTCCCTTCCGTAAAATTGTTTCTCCCGAGATAGTTTCTCAAGTGCTTATTTTCTTAACTTACTTTAGCCCATCTCAATTCTGTTGTGAGTTGCAAGTTGCGAGGAAGCTCGGCTTTGTAGAGGACCCTGGTAAGGTTGATGCCGAGTTTCCTCACAACTAGGAAGAATTGAGATGATTGACTTGTGAATTTTGTGTTGATCAGATTTCTTGTGATTTGAGTGGACAAACAAGTAAGGGATACAAGAAACATCATTTTATTTCAAAGTCTGACAACTCACAAGCACTCCAGAGTGCTTGCGAGTTGTTGCACGTTTGACTACTACTTTAGGCAAGCATGCAACCCGATCCCCATCTTAACCACCCGATTTTCATCTCAGCACTTCAGCATTTTTGGCATATTTCTTACATGCTGTGCACAACTCACAACTTGCAAGAGACTCTTCCTGTGACCTCCATGTCTGTGGGTTTTTTCCCACGCTTGGAGTGAGGGGAGTCGACACCCACAATGTGTCGGTCAACACAGTCCCAGCAATGCCTAGTCATAGGCAGCTCACCCACTGGCTGTACCAACTTTCGGTACTAGTCTACTCCTTTGTCAGACGCCCGATCGCCTTTGATCGTGGTTGATGCCTCCTAACTTCCTACATGTACAGCCTTTTTGTTTCTTTTTTACTTTCGAGCTGTTACATACCCTTTTATCTTTCTTAAAAGGCTCAGGGGATTGTCTTGAGTTGGTTGTGTTGCTTGATACTGGTGCATTTGAGGTGTACCCCTGGTGTTTGGCTGGGAGTTAGTGATGTGGTTTGAGAGTCCCTCTGCTCTCACCACTCCTGACAGTACCCCTTCCTAGGCTGGGTCCTCATATTGGCCGCTTGCGAATACTTTCCCAAATGGGATAGGAAGATGATACCTATACATAAAAGCCCATCTCAATATTGGCAAAGTACACTACAAAGATACATTTGCCAGGGATCTACTATCATCCCTCTTTGTTCATAGTAAAATAAAAGAAGGAAGACAGGCTTACAGAGGGCAATGGGAAGGGATGATTGCTCTCACATTGTCAATTCGATTGGTCAAAGCATCCAGAATGGTGTCACGAGTACACCCATGATCGCATTGTTTTCCGACGCTTCGATCATAAAACTGGAATTGTTCCCGAGACCAAGAAACATGTGCATCTTGTTCGGTTTTGATCAGAAAACGAGCGAGCAATAACAAACTTTCACGTGTCACGCTTCATTCAAGGAGGACCATCTTTTGTAGTAGTATATATCTTTTCTTATCCTTCAACGGCTCTGACCTTTGACACTCTTCGCCACTTGATCAGCAATGCAGAGCGTTCTTCAGGCGGACTTGAATGTAAAGACATTCGGGATCATCGCAGCTGGTAAGCTCATGTAGCCGGATGAACTTGGATATATTGGACTTTAACCGCCTGGTCTACGTTTCGTTGTCCACCTTGCAGTGCTCTTACCCTTGGCAGTCATATATCAACTCTGGCTCTATCCCTACTTTATCACTCCTCTGCGAAAAACTCCAGGTCCGAAGGGATCGCTTTTATCACCGAAATATGTCCTGTTTGGAGAGTTTCCAGCTATTATGTATGGTGAAGCTGGCGTTGTTCAACGAGAATGGGCAAAGCAGTATGGACCTATCGTGCGGGCTGTTGGGCCTTTCGGCATCCATCGACTCATGTTTTTGAGTCCTGTTGCTATGCAAAAGGTGCTCGTTTCAGACTGGACTGAATATCCAAGAGTAAGACTTCTATTGACCGTTAGACTAAGAGAGTGACTCAATAGGAGCTTGGATTTTTAGCCAGACTTTATGAGGAACATTTTGGGTCTTGTAGCCGGCTACGGGCTGCTGACCGTTACGGGTGATGAGCATCGAACGATGCGTCGTGCTATGAACCCTGCATTCTCTATCCCCAGTCTTACAGCTCGTACGTCTTATTCTCCTGCACTCTGTGACAAAACCAGTAATTTCGCATTCCACAAAAGAGACGGATATGTATTACAAACCATTATACGAGTATGACTTGCTTATTAGTCTTCCTGCCTGTGTCTCAGAACTTTTTCTAGTTTGGTCGAGATCCTTAAAGGCCAGATAAAAAATAGCACGGGAAACGTGCTATATATGTATGACTGGAGTAAGTCTGGACCCGTTTCCTCTTCAAACATACGATCTCAAGTGTTCTGCAGTGAGTAGAGTGACCCTGGATATCATTTGCCTGACTGCTTTCGGCTATGAATGTGACAGCCTGCATAATCCATCGAATGAGCTAGCAGACGCTTACCATAAGCTTCTGGATTTGCAGAATGGTAAGCTAGTTGCTACACACTCTACCTCAAGTTGCGCAGGAGCTCAATAAGACGTGGATTGTAGGCTCGAATCTGGCGCGGATTATTGCACTGGTTTCTGTCCCGGGCGTGCCTTATCTCTTTAGGACTGAATGGTTGTACAACCACCGACACTGGATGGAGAAGGTACCCCTTTTTGCACCAGGTGCCACTTTGATCGAATGTATGCGTCGCATCAAGCGCGTGTCCGCGATGATTCTCGAGGATGCAAAGTCACACGCCGCGGCGGTTGTTGCGAGCGACAGCACGCTGGCATGCAAGAAGGACGTAATGAGCCTGCTCGTGCAGGCCCGGATGCGCGAGGGCAGTTCCGGACCTGGGTTTAGTATGACAGACGCAATGATGATGGAACAAGTGGTCAGTATCTCCACATACTAAGCATAGTTGCATCGTCCTCAATCTCTACGAACGCAGTTAACTTTCTTGGGTGCGGGACATGAAACGACGGCATCTGGTCTAGCCTGGGTTCGTGCTTTTTTTATAATCCGTGAAGGAGAATTGCCTATGTCCCTTTTAGACGCTCTGGCTTTTGGCAACTCATCCCGATGTTCAAACTAAGCTCCGTGAGGAGGTTACTCGTGTTCTCGCCGATGACCCAAATCCCGACTTCCGAACCCTGAAAGGCATGGAATATCTCGATCACGTTGTGTGCGAACAACTTTCCATGTCCTCCAGGAAAGACCCTTTCATACTAACATGAATTTGAAATTATGTTAAGGATGGAAGCTCTACGCGTGTTTCCACCCGTACCAATGACAATACGAAAGTCCGGGAAGAACGACTACATCGACGGGGTCTACGTCCCAAAGAATACACTCTTCTATATTGCTGTACGTGAACCGTCCTTAGTCCTTGCAATTGCACATTCTATTCTCATCGCGCACATTGTCTGTTCTCTAATATAGATTAGGGTCATCAACACCTACAAGGACTTCTGGGGCGAGGACGCAGAAGAGTGCGCACAAGTCTTCCTTTTTCCATACATCTAATGATATATTGAGTCTCGATCTCACTTCTCTTCACCTTGCCTCTCCTCGCTTCGGCATCACTATAGATTCCATCCCGAGAGATGGGCAAAGCTTAACGAGGCGCCAGGCTACCATTCAACACACTCCTTCCAATCTTTCATCAACGGTCCACACCATTGTATCGGGAAGACCATGGCCATCGTCGAGATGAAGGCAGTCCTCGCGTAAGTACCCACACACCCGTCCACACATACGCCTTCCATTCCGCAACCCTTGCTCCTCGTTCCTTGCTCCTCGATCATGAGAACGCTGCTTCTTATCTCACATGTATCAGTATAATCATAGCGAACTTTGAGTTCGCACCTGCGTATGCTGGACAGAAACCCCGCCCGACGGCCGCTGTGACTATGAGTACGCATCTTCCTTATACACGCTTTATGCGTCCCGCGTGATTGAGGTAATTTAACTGACGTTGTGTGTGCGATCAGAGCCCGCGGATAATTTGCCTCTATTGGTTCGGCCCGTGAAGAAGTAAACAGCTTGGGGTTGTGGCACTCATCGACAACAGTGGTGTTGTGTGCCTAACCCCAATGTCTTGCGAATTGTCTTCCTCTGTCTAATTTATGTTGAATGTGTTGTACAGCGGACAGGACTACATCTTTGTACAACTCCACCCACCATATCTTTCTGTACTGCACTATAACCAGGCTAAGCTGCACCGTGCTTTCTTGTATAGCGCGCTTTTACCGAATGGAATGAATTTTTCAATCACTTTATAATACACAGCAAAAAAAAAATACAATTATAATCTGTTCCTAATATGTACATTTCGCTCAATAGCAACTAATCAATACCTGAACTAAAGTGGATGCGGAAACGAGTGAGATAGTCCATACACATAGGTTCTGCAAAAGAGTGACAGTTTTATTTTTGAACTTCATTTTTTCTCTCCTTACTTCCTTCCATTTTACATGACTAAGCCAACCCCATCATACTTCACTTCCCGAGAGGTCGTCTTCATCTCGGTGCGGATGTGAAAACGTCGGCATCGGGCTGTTGGTATACGTCGGCATCGGGCTGTTGACATACGTCGATACGCTAGATGGACTAGCCAGCGTTGTAGGACTTGTATCATGCCGCTCCTATCAAGTACACAGGTCAGCACTCTGAAACGTCAGCTTTAGAATCACCCCAAAAAACTGACTGCCTTCGAAAGCTGGCCGAGCTCAAAAGCCATACCAGATAGCCTGAGACTGCCCTTTGCAGAAGCAGATTCCCGAAGACCTCTTCCGATCTGAGTGTTGAACGTGGTACAGTCCTTGCTGAACCTGACTTGCGTCACTTCACTCCTTTCGCGAAGGCTCTGACGAGCATTGAGCCTATAAAAACTGTCAACTCATTATCGTACTAAAGGACGTGCTAGCATACATTGCAACTAAGGTTGAAGTTAGGCACAGAGTAACACGAGGGATTGACTTGCACTTACGTAGCGTGTTGACGTGTAGCTTGCTGACGCTTAGGTGGAACGGCATCCTAGAGCACATGTTAGAATCATCATTGAATGCTAGTCACGTTAGAAACCCACCAATAGGTCTTGGAAGGTGCGGCGAGGTAGGATATCATAAAGCCGAGCTGAGCTATTGCGACGAGAGCGCCACGATTGATACTGATGAACAAGAGGTAGGAAACGATTGTACGGGTTCTGACGGGTTGTATTAGACACCGCTGTGGATTCAGAAGTTGTCACTCTCACTGTTTATACACGGACTTCTGAGACGCTAGGAAAATGCACATCGCTGCAGTTGCGACAATATCGCAGGTTGCCGATAAACCCGTATTGAGACCAGCAAGAATCTTCAATGAAAATACATAAGAACAAGAGCAAAGCATAAAGGAGCATTCGCACCATCATTTTGTGTACTTCCAGACCTGCGATCAAACGATTGTTGTGGTAAATTTCAATGACTGAGCCAATCGCAAATCCTTAAGGAAAAACGTGAGTCTACAACCTCAAATATTTTTCGACCAAATATAGGCTCACCAAACGCCGCGACAGCCAGTGCACCCTGTCATTGACCTTGATTAGTAAAGCATTCCACAAGACTCCAATCCACTGATACGCACGATGAGAATGGTGATGCTATGGCTAATACTGTCCTTCGCCACTGTTGTCAAGGATCAGATGTTAGAAAAGGCCAGAATTTCCTTTGTCTAAGGGACGAACCAATGTGGATACGACTCGCATAGAATAATTGGGATCTACATAACATTAGATAAATGCCAGTTTCAGGGCGACAGCACTTACGCAAGGGTTACAACCGTTGTAACTGCGTATTCAGTTATGTACGGCCTAAAGGGTTTGTTGGACCAAAAGGCGAAGGATATCGATACAAAACTACTGACGTTGTCATGAATAGAAGGGCAAAAGGATTGCCAAAGTTTATTATCTGGCAATAGTTGAGCTAGTTAAAAATAAAAAGAACTAAGGATGATACTTACTAGGTAGTCGTGCATTGATTGTGACGATAATGCAGTCGTGGTGAAATCAAGAGCACTGATACAAAAGGCATGAGTGGTCTGTGATACCCGGGACAGCACAAACTCACAGCATGACTGCTACCTTTAAGCGTAGAAAATCGAAATAATAAGAAAATTGAACACATATTCCCAGTGAATATTTTACGACTCACAAAAACCCGCAACCTTAAAGGATCGTTATTATTCAAATAATAGAAGTATCCCTGTACGACAGAAACGCCAAACAGGCTGTCGTAATACGCGAAGTCCTTGAGTTCTTTGCATCTGAAATTCGGCTATGCGATTACTCACACCGTGGACACAACGAAGGCTGGAGAAAAGAGGTCGATCAGGATCTCAACCCATCCAAGAAAGTGTCAGCGTACCCCAGAATACAGGCCCAAACGTGCCAGACAAGTCAACATGGAGAGTTCCGCTGGTGGTGGTCGACATTAGAGAGTGAGGGTACCTTGAGGCGCGGTCGAGATGAGCTAAGGGTCTCTCGGTGATATAGCATTCGCAAAAGAATCACGAATGTCAATCGTGGTTCTTTGATATCCCGTCTTACCTGACTCCGCAAGCCGCAGATAGCACAACGGAGCAGCCGCGCCTTATTCCGAACTAGACCACTGAAGGAAAGGCATAAGGTTAAGGAAGCAAAGAAGACACCAAAAGCGAACACACCATACGCGCTTTCGGTCGGTATTCTGGTCCATCGGGGGGAACGTAAGCCAATAGAAAAGCAATTAACTACAACGGGGTCTGTACTTCCTGATTATCACCCAACGAGAATCATAGATTCAATTCGGAAACGGATTCGGGTGATAGATTTGCTCCAACAATAGCAGTACTACTTCCTTTCCTAGATAAAGTTCGCGTGGAGATAAAAAGGGCACCAATCACGCCGTCACAACGCCCTGGACTCAGACCCAGTCGTCGACAATGCTTCGTTTTCGTCATCAAATTATATAGAACGTGTCCGGCTATCGAAGCCACACAGAATTCTTTGTAGGTTACGGCGCACCACAGGCATGACGTTCGAGGCCGAGAGGATAACCATTCGGCTCAATTTTTGTGGTCCCGGTCCAAAGGAGACCCAGATTCAAGGACTGGGATGTCTACTGAGAAGACGAGATACGCCTCGTGCGCTACACGAGGTCTCCATTAGGTCACAGGCCAAGAAGGTCAGAGCATTGAAAAAGCAATGTTGCAAGTCGTGCCAAATACTGTTAATTTTGCTCCTGGTTGTGGGAATTTTCCCCAAAACTGTTATTACATTAACTATAAAATTTATATCTGTGCAGAGCACGTAGTGGATTTAACTCGAGGGACTATAGCGTGGCGGACTGGCCAATTGCCGTCGGTCTCTCCGAAAGGAAATTCTTGACGTTCCGAAGTTATAAGGAGCTTTTGGCTTCGAGAAATGTCGTCCAAATCCGTGAGGCTGATTTCATGCTCGTCGTTCTCGAGTCCATTTATTGAGTTCATGGCTAGTCAGGCGTAGAAGCACATGTCAGTTGGGTATGAAATACTCGTCGCTCCACTAAGGAATAGTATGTAAACATTGTAAAGAGATACCAAAAATACTCTGTAAAGCCTACTTTGAAACGCGTTAATAAGCATTCTTTAGAGTATGACGTCAGAAGTTAGCAGTAATTACTTGCCTGGTCGCCACGATGCAGTACTCGAGGTCGGAGCTTTGCTGCTGTGCTATGAAAACAGGAATGCAAGCACTTCCTCCGAGTACACCGTTCTTAGGTTCGCTTCAGAAGAAAGCCGCGTAGGTATTCGTAGCGGCTGACGCACAGTCAAGATCGCGAGTCCCCGAGAATCGGTGTCAATCGACCTATACAGAAGATTCGCATACACCGAGAAGGACCCCTAAGTTACCTGGCGGTCTGGAAGGGCACTTCGTTTCCGAACAAGATGCGGCTATTCACGTCTCTGACATGCGCATGAGACACTATGAAGATGATTATAATTGGAATCAGGGTCAAGTACTCACAGCTTTGTGTCCTGAAATGGATCAGTTGAGATGAGGAAACACGACCTCTCATGATTCTCTTGGTACAGCACAATGTAGCATAGCTTCATTGTACTAGCCCAATGAATGAAGGAACCAGCTAGGTATTCTCTGCAAATTTTGCGAAGGAAATTCTCGGTTCTTTCCGGTAACTTCTAATCGCAATGGCCAGCGCTTGAAGCCTGGTGGCACCTGGTGCTCATCAGACTAATACTCAAGAAACGCCCGGGATATCAAAGTTAGCAAAACGACCGCATCTTTGACACTCTTCGTTTAAAAAATAGCGTAAACTGCATCCATTGTTTCGAGCATCTTTGGTCGTTCTGGAGTGACAGTGGAGTCGGTGAGTCGTATATACCTTCGGATAAACATCTTTCGAGGTCGACAAGGGAGAATCCCGCCGGATGAACGTTCGCGGTCCGCTTTTTGAATGCGCGAGAACTATTAATTGAACTTTGTCGTATGGTCTTCGTGTCGCCCAGTGCATGGTCCGCCGGTTGGGAACAAAGTGACATGAAGCACTCGAAACGGAAGCAATTCGGTAACGATCGGCACTGATGGATCCTCACATAATCAGGTGTTGCACTGATCGCTGATAGCAGTTAATTTTGTGGGTACAAGAAGCAGTGGAGAAAGATAATCAGAGTTTCCTTTGCAAACTTTGTTCGTGCCATAAGAGTATTAGTCCATTTAAGCACCATCAAGTGCACGAATGGGCGGAAATGAAAAGAAGCATTGATCGAGGTATAGAGGACGAGTTAAATAGTTTCCGTCAACTTTCTGACTGTGTTTGCCTTGAGGTGAACATTCTGGAAAATGAATGGAGAAGAGAAGTAGCCTAATTTGACCTCGCAGTTAAGGAAAGGAAGAAGCTCAGTAATATTAAATTCATTTATTTCAATTTCGTCCCGCGAACGAATGGGCATTGATCGACAATGTTACCTCGGACCACATGGATAATTGCGAATTGCTGCCAGCCATTACTGATTCATGTGCGAATTGTTACAGACCCTGTAGGCACACTGTTCTTGATGAAACGGGACTCCACGATGCTCCAGCCTGGGGTCGTTTCAAGTCTTTTCTTGGTCGCACGTACTGGAAGATGTCAACTTGTAAGGTCTCGATTCGCCGTTCGTAACTCAAAGCTATTCCATGCACTTTTAATAACGGAAATTGCTTTGTCCTTATTGCTTTGTGCAAAAGCTTTGTTCCGCGCCTATATTTCAAGAAGGTACAACGTGGCTAACGTTTGTGTTCTTTACACCAGGTACAAGGCCTTGAGGCTTTTCACGCGTAAAAGAAGCACACACAGTCCTACAGAAACAGTGCTTTAGGAGACCGAATGTCCGATTGACATGTAACACGATTGCTTGTAAGCACGGGACAAGCGACGTCAGATCAAGGAACCAACACAGCAGGTTGTGAGAGACGATGCGGAGCAGATGGACTGCCCGGAGTAGACGAGCTCGCGAAGAACTCGTACTATCGTGGAGTGACAAGAGTGGTAAGAGCGTATTCACGATCAACACCTGGGGTACGTGAATGTCATCAACATTCTGATATGACAAGTAATGCATAAACACAGAGACGTCGTTCTTCTTGTATCCGACTAGAACTAGCTGAGAGTTCTACATTGGAGAATTCGGAAAGCTCGGGATTCCTTAAACTATCGTTGCGAGTCCGGAGGATGCTTCAGCATATTAGAACACAATATGGTTTCAGGACGCTGCGACGACTTGGTAGCGAAGGGTTATCTTGGTATCTATGCCGGACCTTGCTTTTGAAGAAATCTGTATCCAAATGCACAGATACAGTGTGCGTAGAGCATCAGAAGGGTATTATATTCGGGTTATGGCAGGTCATAAGAAACAAAGACTTCACCGGAGGGCATCGGACAACTCTGCCTTATCAGTGCGTGAAAGCATGGCCGTAACGTACAGAAGATCTTTCGCGCTAGAGAAAATTGATAGTCGAGAAGAAGCTCTAATAACAACTTCACGCTATGCGCATTTGAGTTCGTACAGAGCATGCTTGGTCTCCGACAAGTTCTTATCGCCAGTCAGCCGAGAACGAACGAAAGTTTCTTGATTACCTCTCCGCTGGATGAATTAGTTCCGAATCGGTGCTGCAAAAAGCACGACAGGACAGCTAAGTAGGTCATGTTCTTTCCGCTTGCAAGCTGATAAAATCTCACATGAGCGCATATGTACAAATTCAAGCAATACCCTTGTCTCCTAAACACAGTCCCCAAGGTGATAGATGATCTCGATTTGCACACGCGGGCATATTCCCGCTAAACCCGCTAGGAAAAACAAAATTAGACGCGTTGACGGCAGGTGTCAAGACGGAAACAAACTCGGAGCTCCTTACTCACCGAGAAATCTACCTAGCGAGGAAACACCGTCCATGGTCAGCCTTGACTCGCGCTTGACGTCCTCGGTATCCTCGTAATGAACCATCGGACCACTAGATATACTTACAAATACATTGCACAGACCAGAAGCATCGGCTTCAAGGGGCCTTGCCCAATTTGTTTCCGCAGGCACTGCAAAGCTTAACGCAACATCCAACTCAATAAATGACCATGAGTTGTAGGAGCGTTCCCGGTCGACCGCGGCTGGATCTCACATGAACCTCGTGTGCTGTCCAACTGTCGACAACCCCGGCAATTAATAGAGTGCAAGAATACCGAGCCCAGAGTCCACATAGCGAGCAGCTTGAAGTTCAACAGACTTTGGACGACTGGGATGACAGCTAGTAATCGAATTGAACATGCTGATTAAATCTCTAGTTCTGTGTTGTCTTGTGGATAGGAGCAGCTGAGCACTGGATGAAGGCCGCAAATAGATATGTCTGTCATTTTAAAGTGGGATGAAGAATACTGAACGCGCGTGAGGCTCACTGCTTATGAGTTCATGCGGTGCGTTCTCTTTCAACTAGCAAAACCCATTAATTACCAGCAGGTTTACCAGCATTTTCATCGGACTTGCAGACCCGTTCGAGAAATGTATGCATAAGTACTTCCGGTTGTTTCATTTTTGAGATTTATGCATTGATAGGCAGGTAAAAGCATAGTCCGCGGCTTGCTCAAACAATGAAAGTAAAGATCAATAGAGATGCAAAGATGCGAAAATCGTAAACCAACCCCATTCCACATATTACATAATACTTCACGTTTCAATTAAACTGCTTACATTTTTTTAGTTGAATACACGAACATGCTCAGTGCCAGCAGTTCATGTCCCAGACAGTTATCAAGGAATCAGGTTTCATTTTTATGAATTTTTAAGATAAATGAGAGGAATAACGTATTAATTGTGCTGGACATCGTGGGTACTTCTTGGAAGTGCTGTATAGCCAATAATGCCGAATTTTCTTAAGTAAGTGGTTTTGAAACACCGCTCACCAATATTAGTACACGCGTCGCTGATGCATTTCGTTCGTTGCCTCTCTCCATCCACCTGCAATCGATGGACCATCGACGATGTTGGTACAATTTTTGTTTTCCTCTGAGTTGAGATACACTATTAACCCTCCATCCTCTTCCAGTTGCATCAATGTTAAGTATCATCAGTACAGTCAAGAGGGACACTATGTGTCCTTGTTCAGACGTTGCAGATGCTGTTGATGATAAGCTCGTTGGCACAGTATACTTGGTTGATTTCTCCCTAATGGAAAGTGCGTGGTGGCAGGTTCTTATGGCAGAACAATACGGGTCTGTGAACGAATCAGTGGCAGGTCTACCATGCTCAGAATCTCAAATTTGCATTGTTTGATCATCCGAGCCAGAGACTACGCGCTTTCCATCGGGTGAAAAAGCGACCAACTTGTTGCTGTCCGCATGCCATCTGAATGGATCTACCGATTTCTCTTTTCTAGACTATGATGTATCGTCTAAAGAGCCAGACACAGTGCGCTTTCCGTTGGGCGAGAAGGCCTTTGAGGACTTGATCTATTCCCTGAGATCCAGGTGGACTGATTGAGGTGGTTCAATGGTTTTCTCTCTCTTCGGAAAGCATACTATATTCGACTCATTGTGTTGAACAATTTTGAATTTGCATTGAGCATCGTTTTTGTAGACTGTATCAGATGTACTTTATTCACGTATTATGTGTCTACGTTATTTTACAATGTAGTGAGTAGAGGATTCTCAAGTGTACTGCAAGCCAATGAGTATAGCAATGAAAACGGCAGTTAAAGAAAACTCAAGAATGCTGACATCCCTGTGTACTACCCCTGAATTAGGTATTGGGACACAATTTCTACCATTGAGGCATAAGATGTCTTGATTAGTAAGGAAGTTCAGTTTCAATGAGCTTGAAGTAAGAACATAAAGTCATACAACGGACTGTACATTCAAATCACCTAACACTACCAAACATACACGTCCTTTAAGGAGCTGATTGAATATTGTTTATTCATAAACAGTACATATCATGACCAACAGTACTCTTCTCAAACAACGGATTGGTTACTTGGGAAAAATGGTCAACATCAGCTGGAAGTGAAATCAGCAATGTGAAATAACGTACAAAATCCCGGTTCAATCAACTCTATCCACCTCGCCTTGCACTTTATCAAGTACTTAGGCACAAGTCTGCGCAAAGTCGAAGAGGTTAAGTACAAGCTTGTGAGAGGTGAGAAAGACAGGGAATAGACTTACACCTACAGGAAGACCACCCATACTCATTTCCTGGCAAGTCAAACTGCCCCCACAGTTCGTGATGGCCGAGATGGGCGTAGGAATAACGTTGCTGAATACATCGGCAAGGCAGAGTTCGGTAGGACCGGCATTCTGACGCCTTTCGACTTCGGCAGAGACAAACACCATCAGGGAGACAACTACAAAAGTCTTGCTGATGAACTGCATGCTTGGCTCAGGAATCAACTATGGAGTCGAGTGTTGTTGATATGAGTATACTTGTTTAAGCTTCGAGAATTTGATCTGTTAAGGATTACTCGTGAATAGGTACAATGCTTTTATGCGGTTTCTGAAACCGCTTTTCTCGGTCTTCTCTGGAACAAACAAACCAAGCCAGCAAAGCTAGTCGTCTCTTGCATAGTTAAGCACATGCAACAAATCTTTCACTGCACATGCTGTTGTGTAACTGCTACACCTAAGCCTATTTCAACGGGATTAAAATGTCAAGCACATGGTAGGAAAGAGTAAAACCTTATTCCAATTCATTGGACCTTGCGACTGAAATCCAAATAATCATAAGCAATGTTAATGACACTATCATTTTACAATGTACACTAACGCAATTTATAAACACTAGCGATACAACAGGTTTTCGGGTAATTCAGATAGGCGTCTTGCGTCCTTTTAGTACGATGGGCTAATAATACAAGTAAGCATAGTAGTAGTACTCCACAAAGATTTTCTGATCGGATCGGAAATATCGGGGTCTGAACAACGCCGGATTACATGTTACATAAGCAACAGTCATTCAGTCACACATTATTACGACGTCAAGACTCTGTAGTCTCTGTTGCCTTTGACTGCGTGTGTCTCCCTCCCAATCGCACCAATGCATCTGCGTTGTTTCCAACTGTCCATGGTCCGCTCGCGGCGGAAACGGGCATCTAACTAGAATCACATTTGTATTATGCCACTGCAGCACCGGAGAGTCATGAACCTTGAATACCACCTAAGATTTGCTCTAAGGTCGCAACCTCCTGTATTCTTCTCAAACTTGGTAACAATGACCTTGCTTACGAATAAGGTGGTATCTCAGCATGGCGGTGAGCAGGCTATGAAGGTCAAGCCGAATACCTTGTTGCCACCGTTGGAGGATCTCATTGCAAACTACGGAGATGCTGTAAGTAACAATATCATTGTCCATACCCTCTCTGTTTGACCGTATTCTCTCGTCTTTGTGTCGTCAAACTTGTTTTACTTCTGCTTTTTATTGCTGACAGGCTAGTACAACATGGATAGAGGACAAATTTTCTGTATGGCGACATCTGCCAACGGGCGCAGCAATTGGATTTGCAATGCCATATTCTTCAAAGCCCATTACAGATTTCGAGCTAGTCATGGGTCCAGGATATGGAGCAGGCGTGTCGATTTCTGACCTTGCTTCCCTCAGCAACGAGCGCTCATCCAAGTGGAACGGCTTCCTTATTGCCTGGGGCAATCCATTATGTACACCAGAGCAAGTCCCGCAAGTCGTCAACGCATTTCTCAAATGGTGCAACGACAAATGTTATAGTCCAATATGGTGTTGCGTGTCTCCTCGCGTGGAGCAAATCCTTGCAGACGTACATGGATGGCGCGCTATAAGTTGTATCCAGGAAGACGCACTCGACCCGCGCATATCGAAACCGGAGGAGAACAAGGAAGTTCGGAAACATATACGTCGTGCACAGCGTGAGGGGTGTAAAATAATTCAAGATCCAGATGTGCCGTGTCCTGAGGTGCGGGAGGAGATCAACGAGCTAATACGGGAGTGGAAAGCTGGGAGGAAGGGTATCCAGGTACATTTGACGAATGTTGAGCCGTGGCGAGACGTCAAGCATCGGAAGTACTTTTATGCACAGGATAAGCATGGCAAGGTGACTTTAGTAAACGTTGAACATACGCTCAATACTAAACGACCGAATCGCCTAGATTGTTGGCTTCCTCTTCCTCGCAAAGGTCGGAGAAGGCTGGGTTATCAAAGACAGCATCGGTTCGAATGATGCACCCAAGAATATAACTGAATGGCTCATTGCATTCGCAATCCACTCACTCGCAGACGCCGGGGAATCACGACTTACCTTCGGAGGCACTCCCACTGCATCTCTATATGTCCCTGAGAATGCAAACTTGGGTCCCTGGTCTATTTACTTCCTTAGCAAGGCGTATGGTGGAATCGAGCGTGCTCTTCTCGGGAACAAGAGAGTATTCCATATGAAATTTGGAATTATTGGTGAACCAATCTTCATGTGCTTCCCACCATACGGACTTGGTATACGAGGGTTCTTCGCACTCATGAGCGTTTTGACAAGTTGACGGATTATAAGAAGGGTACGTGCGATTATAGGAAAGAGTTAGCAATATTTGCTGTTGTGCTCAATTGGCTTATTGGTGTTGAGTATCCTAAATTTCTTATTGTGAACATGACCAGACGGATATCAACCCTGATAAGAGATACCTAGCGAATAATAAAGTCCGTACCGTGAAAAAGAAATCACTTCATACAACCATTGGGAACCTATTTGAGTACGTTCAGGCATGGCGATGAAGCGGTGCCGAGAGCAGTTCCTTACCGGATATATGCCTATAGAGTCATGGATGGACTCGACGTGGGACTCGCCGTCGCGCACATGTTGAACCCTGCAGACTACCGTTCATTTCGCCCCCATGCCTTATCCTCCTGTCTCCTTCATATCCGTACGTCCTACCTTGTTCACATCGGTATCCGATTTTCTCGGCTCACAATTAGCGTTGAATACATTCGTTGAACACAAGCTCCACTCTCTTCGGTTGATGCAAGAAGAGTGATAGCCATTTGCCACAATGCCACATGCGCAACCAATTTCTGTCTCGTGGTAGCAAAAGCTCGTTCCATGCACAAGGTATGCTTTGTCCGCGAATACCTGGAAAATCGGGATTGATGAATTGTATAAAAAGACTGAACTTATTGACAATCTATCCTCAGCAAACTAGTTCTCCAGCCTTTAAGCAGCATCTTTGATACAAGGACACTCTTCTCTTATCCGGCTTCACTACCAAACATGCAGTTCTTCAGCAAGACCTTTGCTATCGTTGCTCTCGCAACAGTGGTCTCTGCGTCACAATTGCATAACATGCTTATGATGATGCGCGACCTCAATGTCCCTGCTACAGTCTGCCTCGCAGGCGCTTTCACCAGCGCCATTCCTGAAAGCACCACCATTGTAAATTGCCAATCTGGTTCGACCTGCTCAGCTCTTCCTTCGAGCAACCCAGTTGGTGTAAGTCGGAGTGTCCTGTACGCATATGTTCACTACTGACCTTCTGAAGATTTGCACGTCGGCCTAAGTACTCCACGTGCCAGGATCCATGGCGGATAATGTTGATTGAATTGGGATTTTGTGAGTTGTTTTGCAGTATCAATTTCGATCTCTACTAAAGATACATCTGTATTTCTTAGATAATCTGGCAATCTGCTGTTTGACAAGAGTACTGTGTTCATGTACTATTTTTAAATAGCAATTTTCAATCACTTAAGTATTAGGGGGGATATACAGAAGTTGTCATCTGATTTGAATGTACAGACACTCTATGGCTTTTATAAGTGTGTTTAGTATTGACCATTCTACAAGAATCCGAGGCAGCAATAGGAAATTCTACTTTTATTCGAGAAACTCAGCACACAAAGCCAGAGAAATAACAATAATACTAGTACTACATTCCACATACTATCCACCGACTCCATTCTCGATTCAGTTGGTTGTCCGTTGTACTTGTTTCTGAATGGCAGGAATCCCCAAATTCTATGCATTCCATCAATCCTTCGGCCTACGAATGGAAGTAACGCAGGTCATCAAGTCAGCTCGACAGCCTGCTATGCAGATCATATATAGAAAACTGATAGCAAAGGATATGAATGGATTAAAGGGCCATAGAGTTAAAGCCTGCAATATTCCTCTAGTAGGATTTCAACGGATGTGTTTAATATATGTATAATATACAGTATCAGTATCTGCGTTACATTACACGTGTAAAGTTATGTATTTCAAGCACTAGAAGTCCATGACCATAGATAGATAGCGTAAAGGCAAGTCGTGAAAGCAGGATAGATGGGTAAACAGAAAAGCTAGTGGGAATACCGAATACCAAAAATACCGAACGTCATTGTCCTCATAATGAGCATTAGCAAAAACGTATAAGTTAGTTGTTAAGGTCCGATACGATTGAGAGGAGTTGAGAGGAATTGAGAGAAATAGTCCCAAAGTGAAATACGAAATGGATTAATAGAGCGTAATAATTTACGTAGAAACGGTATCAGTTGAGACGTCCTTGAACATGTTATCCTCAAATTGGGTATCGGGGTCGTTCTTGTAGTAGTTAGGACAGAGGTTCTGCCATTGAGCTATGGGATGCAATGATCAGAATAGAAAATCGCTCGGACAGACCGATAGACTCACAATCGACGGGCTGATCAACCTTAATATCATCAGTACCTTCAGCAAAGACAACCGCTAATCCACTGAGCAGGACAAAAGGGCAGAATAAGCAAATCTTTATATACATAGTATACGAAGTGATGACGTACGCCTCCAAGTGCCAATCAATATGGCAGTGGAAGAACCATGGTCCAGGGTTATCCGTAACGAACCGAATCGTAACAAGGTCACCCGGGTTACCAATATTAACGACATCGCGGCGAGGAGGATTCTTGAAGTTGTACGTGTCGCTTCCGGCAGTACGAATTACATCAAAGGCGTGTCCGTGGAGATGGAATGGATCTAGGAAGGATAATAGGGAAGGATGATAAATGATCAGTTTCGGTACTAAATGCGACCGTGGGGAAGGGAACATACGGGGGAAACCACCGGGTAATTCCACCTGTATAACTTTGTTCCTTGGAAGGCCAATCACAGAGCCTTTTGGAAGAAGTTTACGAGGGTCTGTCACGCCAGATAGGACTTGTAGCAATATTGGAATCCTAGCGACAATTTGGTTCATTTCGATGTACCGTGGGGGACGATACGCAAACTTACTTCGGAGGCCTGATAGTTGTGTCAGTAAGATTCAAGCAACTGGAGTGCGAAAAAAGAAACTTACTCATACGCAATGCCGTTGATAAGATGCAAACCGGTGGTGAGGTCCTATACATAGCTGTAAGCCACTGCGTCACAAATAAAGCCATTCATGATCCTTACAAGGCTAGTCGTCAGAGTAATGTTGTAGTCCGCTCCATTAATATCGTGTCCGCCGGGCTAAGTAGTGTTTTGGATCAGCAAACGCATGTGCATCTGATTAAACACGACATACTGCTCCAGGATTAATGAGAGGCTGAAACGATACGTTAGAATCATGTCCTCGATCAACATATGCACTACTACTCACTGCAAGGTCCGCCTCATTCAAAGGAACGCCGTTAGGAATCGGCTCGGACGTGGGTTCCGTATTATTCGCACCCTCGTAACGGAGGATAGCGGCATTCAGGCCACCAACAAAGCTCTCGTTCGTGCCATTACCAGCCTCTGCACCAGTGGGAATGACGCGGATCCCTTTGGAAGAGAGTTACATCTAGTAAGAGGAAGGAAGTATCGAACAAAGAGGCGGCTCACAGTAATTGTCAATAGGCTGGTCTGCAGTAACCACGACAGAGTATCGTTGTGACGCGAAAATTTGGAGGCTGTCGACCGTCAGCGGCTCTGTTTCTATTCCATCCGCTTCAATGATAGTCATCTGGTGTCCATCAATAGACACATTATATCTGGAATCGTCGTGTTAAGCGGCTAAACGAGATATACTAAGACGAGTGTGTGGGACTTACGTCGGACCGCAAACGGCTGAGATGAAGCGGAGACGGTATCTATAAGATTAATGCATAAGTTACCCATGTTGATCACTGTATGCTATGACACTCACCGAAGGCCTTTCTTGACGCTGGTAACCGAAAGCGGAGACTTGGGTCCGCCAGGATATCGCCCCTTGCCATTCACCGTTGTCGCTTTCTCGATACTATAACGCTATAAGCATTCCGTCTTTTCCGAGATGAAGGATGCTTACGGGTCCACATGTTTTGGGTTCTATAATCTAACCGTTAGATTTCATCTTCAAATGTCTATAAATAAAACGTACAGGGAACATGCTCGGTGCCGGATCATGATACCAGTCACCGATGGTCAAAATTGTGTCGTCTATAGATATGTTAGCCTTTCGAGACTTGCCGAGAACATATTTTGCCCTACCGTTGTCAACGTCATACATATGCTTAAGAGGGTCATTCGGATCTTCGTATGGAACCGAGTTAGTTGAAAAATAGACAGCAGATCCAATTTAACAGACCATAAATAACGAGCGGGCCACTGTAAGGAGAAGTCAGTCGGTGGGAATGATTAAGACAACTTCCGAACTCACCGCAATCCATCGCAGTACTGCGTCGACAGATGCGAATGGTACCAATACGTTCCAGATTGATCGGGTACAGAGAAGTCGTAGCTAGTAAGCCGATAAGTTTCAGTGAGCAATATTAATAAGACCAAACGTGAAGGTTGAACTGATCCGATAGACTTACAGGAAGGACTCTTCAGGAATGATCGGGCATTGAGTTACCCACGCGGGACCATCAAACTCGCTCTGATGTTTCTGAAATAGACCGTGCCAGTGCTGTGCGTAATCGGAAAGGAAAGAGTTAGCTCCACGCGTATTGATGTCGACCCGTTCATTCACACGTACAATGGATGTCGCACGACGCATTGATGGGTCTTTCAGCTCGTCAAAGACATTGATCTGCGCATGCGTATTCTCAGTAAAGAATCATCCTATAGAACGGCGAGACTATAGGCACCTTGAAGCGATCGCCGACATTTCCTTTAATGAGCGGACCAGGGAACTGGCCATTGGCGACAACCGTTCTATGTACAACGGTCGGACCTCTAGAATAGAACGAAATCGAATACTAGCACTTACGATCGATTGAAGCCGTCTGGTGCCAGGACAGTATTAACGATGTGCAAGTCCATGGGCACATCCTTACCATGGACAAGCGTTGACAAAGTCAAAGCAACAGCCGACGAAAGAAAGGTGAGCTTTTGCATCCTGTCTTGACTTGTCGAACCTGGGGAAGCTACGCCTACCCTCCTCAGGTGTCCTGTCCGCCTTATATGCCCGTCTGCTCAGCCATGCACCCCAAAATACGGACAAATACGTCGGACTACAAGCGCCTGAGGTAGCCCGAGATTCCCATCAGGAACAACAAGGAGCGCGCATCGTACAGCATCGCCTCGCGTACGCACATAGTCATCGCCGCCTCTTCCGCAGGATGGGTAAATGGGCACAGATTCTAAAGACAAGATCCGGTGAAACAGAATAAGGGACATGAGGCATTAACACGGCATTGCTTGAAGTGCCCGAGAGACTCGTTGCAGGACACATACTTAATCCATCCAGTTCGGTCTACATAATTCGTCGCGATACCCGCATACGCGACACCACAGAAGCGCCTGCATCTCCATAGAGTAACAGGGCGGGTGCGGACCCGCCCAGCATAGTGCTGCAAGGCACATACAGGGATGTCTGCACTGCGTTATGATGTCGATCGGACGTTTCGAAGACGGTACTCCCACGGTGCCTGAATCGCCGAAGATGCGTATTCGATGATTTACGTTGAATGCGTCTTCCATGTCTATTCACTCAATTCATTCAGAAGCAGGTCGCTGCGACGGTTGCGGTGGCATCGTGAGCGCAGGCACTATAGTAGTGCGCAGGGACCGTAGTCGTACAAACAAGTCTTCTACATTCCGCGACGTCACGGATACTGATGAAAGGTATCGACGGCAAAGTCGCCGAAACCATTCGCTCAATTCTGTGCAGCAGCACTGTGACAATGTCACACCTCGTTAATGGAGAAACGTGTATCCGAGAATAGAACAGCTTTGCGTCCGCATCTCAGTTGTGTGCATTTTTATCCACCGGGCCAACGCTTTGTGCGTCGAAAATAGCCATTCCTCTGCTTTGAGTCGGGTATGACCTGAAGAAATCCGTAAATGTTATAAGACAAGGCGGGACCGAAATGTCATGGGCTTACTGCAGTATGCGGCAAAGATGCCGATGAACTGCATTTGTGACGCGCTCGCGCCAGGTAAAGTGTATCGCACCCCTAGCGCTGGCGGGGCTGTCGGTTATGAATACCGAGATGCCGTGTAAAATAGGGGTCCTTTCGGAAGCGCCACATACCATAGGACTGCCTCCTGTTCTACCCTGGCTAGCCTGGTGACCATCCGAGAGCCCCAGCTGTCACTTTGCTGTCCTTGAGTAATGTATACATGGACAGTGGTCGGAGACTACAATTACTCATGGCACTCATCAATCACGATTCGTCCAAAGGTTTGTCTCGTCCGTGTCAAATATTGACAGTTCTTCAGTGCCGTCAACACGAGTCCATTCCGCGATAATGAGCGGCATTTATTTAGATTATCAAATAGCTCACCTCGTGTTGATCATTGTTGATCAAAGTACAGTGCAAATGGGCGGTCCGAATCTCCACTCTGGGCAGGGGTAGTCTGGCTCCTTTCCAGCTCGTCTCACATTATGGCCGTCCATCATTACGTTCAATGCACAGAGACAAGAATCTCGATAACGTCTTGCCAGAGTCCACACTCGATATGTGAGGAAACACTCACTGAAAAAGCTCGCGCGAAGATTCACGTCGCTGAAAGACAGTTTCGGTTTCGGTTCTGGAAATCATGATGCGTCGGTATCTTTCCTTTTTCGAATTTTATTCTCACAACTATTTTTGGATATTGATCTTCATCTTGATTACCGGACTTTTCCGGGGTAGGAAAGTGGTCGGTTATTTGACATAACAGTGATATTTCCGTTTTCTTCTTCATCCAAAACAGTGCTATCGACGCCAGATCCCCTTTCAATTTGTTGCAAGCATATGAGTTTCAATTTACTCGCGCATACGCAGATTAGAAGGGAACAACCGCCTGCTTTTTGTAGAGATTTCACACAATGCTCTTACCTGACAGTAAGGCTGATACAGCACGTATGGGTAAATGAAACGCCACGAATACTGAAGTTTATCATCATCATTCCTCCCGAAAGCGAGCCTGACTGTGGTCGGCCCTTGTGGCTGGGCATTCAACATGGTCCTGAACGTTTCGTTTCACAAACTAGTAAAACAAGCAAACCGGAGAAAGCAACCATAGTACGGAATGTCGATATTCCGAATGAAGGTAACGAACGTAATCGTATCTAGGCAAAAGAAATGGAAACTGCCCATCCAGTGGTCTTTCCAAGTTGTGTGCCATGTGTCTCCAGGAACGAAGGTATCACATTGCCGTAGCGAGGAACTCGAAGGCAAAAGATGAAGGTAATAGCCTGCATATCTCCGCACAACATCTTAATGGATCAAGATACGCATTATAATTATATTTTGACGTGGATAGAAATTAACGGATCATGGAACTTTCACAGTACCTGGATCGCTGGCTGCAGATACAATACATGTACGCTATGTTTATCCAGATTTGCGTTACGTGCTTCCCGCAAGCTTATTCGCTCAAGTTATTCGGAGGTGGTCTGCTTCGCGGCGTCGATGCCATTGCGGGCGCAGGTACGAAAGTTGAAAGTAGATGTGCACTTGTCTAATAAACCTTTAGTCCGCGGCATCGTGGGTCCTAACGAAAGTCTTTCATCAATACAATTTCCAAACCGGGAGCAATATTAATACATTCCACTCATTAGATACTTTGCCTGAGCCGCATTCTCCGACGGCGGAGGATCGAGCATCCGAGAACAGGGCAGCTATGAGACCGCAGTGAATTTGCGTATATTATGTACATGCGTACTACATCCATCGGACAAACGAGTCTCTGCTCCGAACGATACGGCTTATCCTCTGCTTCGAGTCACGTATGGCCTGATAGATCAATGAGACTGATACAGGGCTGCTTCTGTCATTACAGCAAGATCATTGGGAGAAATCGGAACGGAACAGTATGAATTGATAATTGATCGTAGGCTACGGCAATAATGTTGCGGAAATACTGCGTTTCACAGCAAGACTAATAATGCTCCCAGTATGCACGACGTTCCGCTCTCACATGCACTTACAGCCCTATATGCTCTGGCGGAACCAGTTATACACAATAGGATCAACTCAACTTCACCCCTCTCCCCACCCTAATTCCTCCTGGACTAGCACCCCAAGGGCCAAATGCCTGCCTAAGGACAAGGGAAAGGCTTACTATAACTCTATAGTACGTATGTACATTCACCATACAATAGACACACTCCACTCATCAGTATTCTGACCTAGCAAACCTCTCCAATGACTCAGCGTCTAAAGATAGTGGTCGTGACAGTGCAACGAAAATTAGGTTGGTGGTTCACTAGACGAACAGCGTTCCGTGAAAACGACTCATGCCAGTCCTCTGCTTCAAGGAACATAGAGATTATTGTGTATGACTCGGAGAAACCGGAACGAAACGGCAAGGATTGGTCGCATGTTACAGCGCTGCATCACCACAGGCTCAAGTCTAGTTCCGCGCTCGTCTTTGCGCTGACACCGCTAAAGGCATCGCGTATAATCACTCACTCACTTACCGAACCGTGACCTTGGGCGGAGTCAGAGTTCCGTTCAAAAGCGGAGCGTGTTATGATCCGTTGATCCGTCCCCCTGTTCCATCTAAACTAATATATGAAATCCACAAATCCTGTCCAAGGACAACTACTGCTGCAGGTACACACATTGTAGCTCATCACAAGAATCATGCCTATGTATCGTTCGCAGAAACCAGAACGAAACAGCAGAGACTATTCTGTATTCATAAGACACAAGATCCATAATGTTGCCGAAGTCTTAGAACCTAGCACCACGTTTCATAGCATATTAAAGGCAAGCACCGCGATCAACTTTGCACCTACACAGCTGAACGCATTGCTCTTTTACGCTCAGGCTCATCCATCTAGACCTGTACAGTTTGGCGGAGTCGGCTCGTAGACAGCACAATATTATTGGACATGTACATTCATTCATTCATTCATTTATACAACATTGCAACCCAAGGCCAAAGTCCCAAACATCTACAAGTACACACATACGTTGAAGCAATGGACCAGAAGAGCACCACAAAAGAAGTTGTATCTAAAATGAGAAATATGCAGTGTCAATGCAAAACCCATTTTCTTTTCTTTTAAAAGACCAAGTCGATACTGAGCCAACGTCTCTTTCCACCGCTGGGTGGGTAGTTTCCTTCAAATCATTCCTTTCGCCCTACTAGTCGGCCAACTAGAAATCACCAGACCAGCAATGGGCGGATCACCGAGTCCGGGAGAGATCACCGAAAACTCCTCTCTGACCCACTCCCCAAACTCAACGCATAATCATTCCCATCCGTATCCCAACCACCCGTCATCGACCCACTCGTAGACCCCCAATATCTTCCCCCACCTCCCGTACCTCCGCGTCCTCGAGCAGCAATGGGAACACCAGGGCGGAAAGTCCGACGGGGGCCTGAGCGCAGGGCTGGGTTACTATTTCATTTTTATTAAAAAAAGTTAAATCAGTTATCGGTTATTTGATTAAATTAGGAAAAAAAGAGAGGAAGAAAGAGGGTAGGAAAGAAAACTCACTTCGCAACCAAACTAGGCCCCATCGTCAACGTCGCAAACGAACTCGGGAAAAGCGGGTCCCCAGTCCCCCTTTCCTGCTGAGCAGACCTCCTCACCCTTCCAGACTTAGCAACAGAAGCAGCCATCATCGCCTCCCGTCTCCTCATCTCCGTGTCTTCAGTTGCAGTCGAACTGAACGCTCTTCGTTGACTCGTTGCTGTCGGTACGACGGGTGACATGCTGAGAGGATTAAGAGATCCGAGAGAGCCATGAGAGCCATGAGAACCGAGAGAGCTACCAGAACCAGACCGTGCACGAATGTTGTTGTTGGAGGAGGTTAGAGGAGTGGAGAGTCGGAGGCCGTGTATCATTCGTGTAGCTTCTTCAACCGCCTTCTCTTTCTCTTTCTCTTTGTCGGTATCTTTGTCCTTTTCCTCTTCATCCTCCGCACCCTCCCCAATACTCCCCAAATCAAACGGGTTACTCGGCGACGGCAAGTTAACAGGACTCGCAACACACTTCGCTCCCATATCACCATCATATATCGGTTCAAGCCACGCCTCGAAGCGTTCACGTTCCTCATCACCGACATAATCATCGTCAGCGTAATTTGCCACGCGGGCCTCTCCGTCGTCGTACTTCCCCACATTGCCGTCTTCTTCTTCTTCTTCCTCATCACCGTCTTCCTCCTCCTCCTCTAATTCTGGAGGGACGCCCAACGCAGCTTTGAGTCTACTCCAAATAAGCTCGCTCCTCGCTAACACAGACTTTCGCGCTTTCGATACCCATACGCGATCATCCGCCTCTTCGCGGTCTACAGTCTGTAACCACCGCGTAAGCTCTGCAAAGCTCCACTTCGCAGGATCCTCACCAAAGGGTTTCAGAGAAGCATTTGCATCAAACGGGTCTCGCAGACTCTTGGGAAACGTCTGCTGGAGCAAAGCCATCAATCGATTTGTCGGGGCGCTCGTCAGGAGCGCTGTCACTTCTGCGGGCCTTTCAAGGAACGGAAGGTACACTTCGTCTGAGAGAACTAGGAATGGCGTCGTCGCTTGCTGCAGCTGCTGCTGTTGATTTGCTATTGGTGCTGTTGTTCTACCGTCAAGTGACGGACTAGCCAACGGAGGGTTCGAGATCGAGCTAATCGCGAGATCGCATACTTGTTGAGGTGATAATTGCTGGAAGTTCGCGCCACCTCCACCTCCACGTTGGCCTGTCCGATCCAGACTATGACTAGAGTTTCTCCTTGTCATAGGAAACCGACCTCCAGGGGACGGCGGTCCACTCAAATTTGCTGGACCCCCGTGACCTCCTTGTGCAGCATCTCCACCATCCTTATCCTTATTAATAGGCGTAAAGCTCGAAAACGCAAACGACAACCGTCCACGACCTGTTGACGTATTACTCGCCGCCGAATGGGTCGAATGGGTCGAGCCCCAACTCGATCGCTTCTCTCTCGCATTTCCAAGCGCGGTGTTGCTTTGCTGAGGAGGAGGAGGAGAACGCACAGGAAGGATGGTGATCCGACTTGCTTTTCCTTGCGTTGTCTCAATGTCTGCATGTAGCCCGTAAGGATCTGGAGCGGAGGAGGAACCGCGTCGAGAGGAGAGACGACGGCGGGGGGTTGGTGAGACAGTACTCATCGTATCTGAGTTGAGATAGCTTGCTTTATGTTTCTATTTTATTCACTGTTGGTGAGAAGGTGAGTTTCTGTTCGTAGACTGAGGTGAAGATGTACGCAATGCGTGCATGTGGCGAGACTTACCCCACGCAAAGTACAGTTCTACTTTCTTAATGCCACCGACGATCGTAGTCGTGGTCGATGATAGTCTTGGTTCTACTTTGCTCACGACTGACGATGAGAGACGCCGCCAAGGTCGTCATTGTTGCGTCACGGTCTCATCCATCTGCTCATTACTATGATGCCAAACGGGGAGTATTGAGCCGCGCCTTGTTACGTAACCTTCGAAACGTAAATCGTGAGGCGCCTAAATGAATCTATGATTAGTAATAAATATATCACAGCAGTGGAATGTTCCGGCGTTTCACATTCAATACAATACAATATCATTTGCCGTGCGACATCAGCGTTGCAATGCCCACTCACATCATGATGCTTGAACACGCTTCTGTCCGTTTCCCGTTACTAGCAGATCGAATGCGGGCCCATGTCCAACTTTAAGCACTCCACTCCTCCAGATCTTCTCGAATCGACTCTCGCTCGTATCAAGCACCTCGATATCACAGACCATTTATCGTACGACAAAAGTGCACATCCTTTCTCTGGAGGGAGCTACGGGGACATTCGAATTGGAACGTATGATCATCCCGACCGTGGTAAACTTAAGGTCGCGGTGAAATGTCTTCGTGTATTCCATACGCAAACGCCTGAGACATTGAAGGTAGTCTATTCTTCCGAGTACTTGACACTGCGTACTTACTTTCATTCCGAACAAGCTACTCAAACGAGAAGTTCAGATTTGGTCGAGTCTTGACCACCCGAATGTTCTTCCGCTGCTTGGCTATATTTTGGAGGAGAACGACTTTCCGACTCTTGTATCCGAGTTTATGGAAAACGGGACGGCACTGCGATATGTCTCGCAACACCCAGAAATAGACGTTACTGGTATAGTGTGTGATCTCATAATATTGCGGTGCAGAAACTAGCTTGATAGAACAAACAGATCCTTGGCATAGCTGAAGGAATAGACTATCTACACGACAAGGGTATCATCCATTCTGACCTAAAATCGGTTCGACTATTCTTTCGCTGGAATGGAATAGCGGCTTAACTATTGGTTTCTAAGGATAACATTCTCATCTCTCCGGAAGGCAGACCACTCATATGTGACTTCGGCATCTCGCGCGTGATTTCCCTTTCAACTTCGTTCAGCGGATACCCCATCAATGGCCAAACTACAACTGGGAATGTGAAGGGATCGGCTCGATGGATGTCTCCGGAGATTCTATGTTCACCAACCGATCAATCCCCAGCAAAGCACACAATTGAGTCCGATATATGGGCGTTCGGCATGGTGGCATATGTAAAGTCATTGATTGTTTTGGTCTTAATATTGTTCCTCTGACGGATACACTGCACCTTTAGGAACTCTTGACATTGCAAAGGCCATATTACGAGCTAAGTAACGACGTACAAGTAATTTCAGCCATCTGGTATAGCCAGTTGCCGAAGAAACCCGAGGATTATTATACCTGGACATGGAGCAAAAAGACTATTTGGGAGTTATGCAATTCATGTTGGTCAAGAAACCCTGCCACACGGCCAGGGATGTCTACTGTTGCTTGGTTACTCAAAGCTGCTCGTGAAGACACTATTGTGATCATTAATAGAAAGGCAAGCACATTGGAAATATTATGCTAGCTTTGGCTAACGTCCACGTTGACTGAATCCAAGTAGCTGGCAGAGGTTTCACAGATACCATGTTCAAAGTGCATTGCTCTTGAAATGCAAGCATGTGCCTGTGTGAGTACACGAATGAATCTGTGCACTAGCTTCATAAAGCATGTGTTGAGCTTAAATTGCCCTTAGAAAGGAGGCGCAGATGAAAAGCGAAAGGAAGATGAAAAGAAAGAAACTCCCAACACTGGAGCCGTTCCAGGATCTGTGACCAGTGTAAATGTGGGTATTCAATGTATTTTACCGAGATTATCTGTGAACAAAGCGTTAAACAGGACGCTGGGATGAAAGACCTGGATGAATCTGTTGATGACTGTCGCAACCAGCTAGCGCTATCTACTTCTGGCGATCCCTTTTGGCGCGAGTCACTAATAAGTCTTGCAGGCGCTCTTCGTGATCGTTTCAAGAAAATCGGTCGGATGGAGGACTCTTGGGAGGCCATCCGACTCCTCCGCGAGGCACTAGTTCTCATCCCTGAAGGAAGTCCTGATCGTATCGAAATATTCGAAAACATTGCACTGTGTTTTACTGCACGGTTCGAAAGAGCGAACGAATTGAAGGATGTTCAGCAGGCTGTCGCACACTACCGCGCGGCTTTGTCACTTTGTCCCGAAAATGATCCTGACCGTGGCCAATTATTAGCGAGTGCAGGATACGTTTCCAGAGAGCTCGCATTAAAGACTGGACGGAATCGGGACATCGAGGAAGCAATCTCGTTCAACCGCGCCTGTCTTGCTCTGCGTCCACAAGGTCATCCCAATCGAGACATTCCCATGAATAATCTCTCGAATAGCCTGTCTCAGCGTTTCCAGAATAGCAAACGAGATGGAGATATCGAGGAGTCCATCGCACTCGACCGCGAATGTCTATCTCTCCGACCAGACGGCCACTACAGCCGAAATTTGTCGCTTAACAACCTCGGTTATCACTTGTATCTCCGATATGACTGCTATGGCGAGACGAGAGACGTCGAGGAAGCTATGGAACTGTTGCGTGCTGCACTAGTTCTTCGTCCTGAAGGGCATCCAGGTCGTCCCATGACGTTGTGGAACCTTGTCCACTGCTTTGACGCTCGATTCAAACGTCTTGGAGATCCAAAGGATGCTGAAGCGGCAGCAGCATTCCGCCAGGCTGTAAAAGGTTCAGACAAAAGCAAAGCGAAGTAAAGTAATGACGGATACTAATACCAACGACTGATGGGACTCTGCCTCTGTTCATATATATATCTGACGATAGACATTCCCCCATCTGATGTAACTATGTAGCAATATTATTTCCCATATTCAGGATAGAGAATGTTCATTCAAACGTGCTTTATGACCTGCAGGTGTGGTTTGTTTGAGGTCCTAAAGTTGAACGACTGCATACAGTGATACAGATATTGCCTCAGTCGTCCAGAGGGAAGTTTTTTTTTCCCGACAGTTATCGATACACGGAAAAAGAAATCAAACTATTAGGGATAATCACGATGCAGTTCACGTAGCAAAATATTTGTACTGGAGGAAAACTAGACGTGCCACTTCCGCTCGAAATTAATCCTCCCTGATATAACTTTCAAACTCAAACCTCCCGCTTGCCACAAGTCTCTTTTACAAACTCGATCCAAGCGCTGTTGTCGGGGTCAGCACTCCTCCCCGACGTGTTATCGTTTGTAGTCTTTTCCGTGGTGCTAGAAGACCAGGCGCCATTTTGACGAAAATCACTGAGGTTCAATCAGTTAAAACTGATTGAAACTGCATATACCCAGTCAAGAGTGCTTACTTCACTTCTTTTTTAAATTGTTGTCCAAACGACAAAGGTGTTATGGTGAGAGGATCGACGAGGTGATTGATTAATCAAGCATACGATTCCGACAAACATAAACAAAAATACCACTACAGAATAACTCATCATAAACATGCAAGAAGTGTCCGATGATCAAGTGGTCGTGTCAAAGAGCGAAAAAAGTAGAAAAAAGTGAATGAGTGTACAGGGATCTGATAAGTTCTCGTAAAGAGTCCATGAGTGTTAAGTGTAACTGCAAAAAATCCTACAAAAATGGTCGTACATATCGTACCCAAAAAAATGAGAAGATAGCAAAGTAGAGTCAATAAACAAACTCAAAATTCAAACCAAAATCAACGAAGGAGTAGGAATCAATGAACGACATAGCCTCCCTCTCCATTGCCATTACCATTGCCATTACCCCGTCCCTGCTGCTGTGGTCCAGGTGGTCCACCAATAACTCTACTACCAACCTGACCCGGAAGCGGTATCGAATACCCCGCAATCAACGTAGCAGGCAGTGTCGGTAACGGTCTCGAAGGTCGTTTCTGCGGCATAAGGACTGGTACAGGGGAATTGTTGCGCGACTGAGACTGTTCAGCAGGCGTACTCGCTCTACTAGCTGGAGTATGTGTATGCGTAGGAGTAGGAGTTCGAACAGGTACAGGCGGAGGCGTCCCAGCCGTATCCCCAAACGTCACCCTTCTCGCATGTTTCACTCTATCAACTCCTCGATCCCCTCCTCGTTCGCGAGACTTCGACCGCGAACGAAGAGAGCTCGAACTAAAACTCGCTAGTGAACGTAACGATCGTTTCGACCCCGTCCCGCAACTAAAAGCGCTAATCGAACTGGCTTTCGAAGGTGACTTCACATGACCTTTCCCTTCCTTCCCTTCTCCCTTCCCTTTTCCTCGTCCAATAGAATTGTTGGACTTATTGGATTTACCGCTCCTCCTACTCCCTCGTCCCGTACTCGCGCTATTACTCCTCGATGCAGCCGCCGAGTCCAGCCTAAATTCGAGCGCCAAGGGCGAAAGTTGGGGCAACGAAGGTAATTCCGGGAGTGAAAAAGGTGGTGCGGAGGAGGAATCTTGATCTTGTGGGAGGAGTAACTGTTCACTTGAACTAGACGCTTCTTCATTATGTCCGTATTCATACGGACTAGCAAGCTGCACTTCCGGCGGCGGTGGATCAGGTTCGTTATCTTGAGGTGACTGCGGATCCGGTATGGGACCTGAAGAAGGACGTCCGGGTGTTGTTGTTGTTGACCGTGAAGGAGGCTGATGTTGAATGGAAGAAGATCGAGTGGAATGGGAATGTAATGGAGGAGGAGCGGAAAGCGGTGCAACGGTTAAAGGAGGTGAAGGTTCTCGAGGGTAATCTAATGTCCGTCTTTTCATGTTTTTGATAGTTCGTTCAGTCGGACTATCGGGAGGAACCACGATACCACCACCATCACCTTCCTCAGACTCGGTGGTTCCCCTCGTATGCGACGCCTCTCGGCTATCCGCATGTCCCTGACGGCCAAACGTCCCGTGTGTGAGCGTACTCACCCGCCTCTCATCACGCTCCTTATTACTACGATCCGTATTCGTATGCTGAGTACTCGACCGAGAAAGCGAGCCTAACGTAGCCGTAGTGGCCTCCCCAGACAAATGTCGAACATGCCGAACAACAGTACTCGGTCCAGCTTCAGCAGAGGTATCACGTAATACAGCAGCAGGTGACGGCGATGATGAATCTCTCTTAGTCTTGGTAGTAGTTTCTAGACCGCCGTGTTGTTGTACCGACGAAAGGGACGCGGAGCGTACTGATTCTGGAATCGGTGGCATTGACGGTGTACGCCACCACGTCTCGCTCTGTACAGGACTTCCCGTACCAGGCACGAGTGATTTGGGCATCCATGACGGTGAGGGTGTATATGCCGTATTCCTTGGAGTACTTAGAGCAGTAGAAGTAGGCACGGAACTTTTTGATGATGACGACACGAGCGAAGGATAACGGAACGTGCCAAGAGAATTCGCGATTGACATAGATTCAGAAGGTGCAATGGAAGGTGGTCGTTGGAACGCATTCGTTAACGGCGACGTCGGTGGACTCGTTGCTACCAGTGTCGAGTCGCGCGAGGGTTGCTCGGGCGCCGGAATAGGGGGCAGCGCAGCGCTTCTCCTATTCGCGTCAGTAACTAGCCATACGCCAGTACCACTAGTGTCAGTAGTAGCCTCAGGAAACGTCCTCTCATCCGGCTCTAGTGGCCTCCCCAATGACGAGTTGCTCTCATCCTCTTCGTCAAAATTCGGTAGAGTCTGCAGGATTTTCATATTGAGCAACGCAGTCGGCGGACGGCTCGGCGTAGTCCGTCGACCCTGATCGCTCAGAACACCCTGCTGAGGCTGAGTGACCATAGGCACGTTCATATTCACAGCGGCCATCCCACCACCGGTTGTTGTTATTGGCTGTTCTTCAAGGAGCGGCGCTGCCGCATCTTGATGATACTCCGAAACGATCCGCGTATGCGTGCGCCGCGAGCTCGCTCGACTCTCCGTCGTCGAAGTACCCCTCGCACTCCCCCTCCGCTTCCTCCAGCGAATAATAGGCACGAGTATGATTACGAGGAAAAACACAAACGCCAGACTGCCCAATACACCCAACACGACATGGCCCGTAGCACTCCCATCTGTATTCTCTATTGATACCACGGTGACGACCTGTAGATAATAATATCAGCAAAATAAACACATTATTCCCGTTCATGTTAGATTACATGGGATCGACGCTGTCAGATAGGAGAGAAAGAGAACATGTGCACTTACCTCCCGGTCACCGCTCTGCGTAGTCGACATCCGTCACGGCCCACCTCGTCGAATGTTCACCCCAGCGAGGAAAGATGTCGAGGACACAGTGAGAAGAGAGTGGGACGAGAAGGTGGACCCATGAAGATGGAAGCAGTCGGTTTGGTCTCGGTCATCATTGAGAAAAAGGAAACTCGGCTAGGATAAGGCTAAGGAGGGCTATGCTCGCCGTGCCGAGACGGGCGCAGCGTTACTGTAAACGAGTAACGAAATCCCGCTTTAATGAATCAATCCACCCTCCATTCTCTCTAACATATCCATAAGTTCTCTCCTTTCCTACAATATTCTAAGATTATACATCGCGGCTATATGCGCCTTAAAACTGAATAATCTTTGAATACGATCGAATTTGCAAAAAATAAAGTCTGATTATATTACCCTTCGAACCGGGCCGATCATACAAATTCAGGGTCTTCCGATCACGAAATATACTCAAATATATTCAGATGATGCGGTCGCGGGGCTTGAGCGGTCGTTAGGCACTTTCAATTACAGTGGCAGCGGAACACACTCCGAGACTGAGCACCGTTGCGGAGACAAGCATCAGTTGCAACGAATGTTGATGGGCCTGGAGGTTACTGTCGAGGCGCCCCTTGCAGCCAATACCCACAACCGGCCACTTTTACTATTCCTACCCCATTTCTTGCTCCAATTTCATAAAATTTTGTATTTATGTAGCTAGACATCTAATAAGTATATATCTGAAATTTTGAAGCAAAAAAAGCAGTAGAAAAAAAGATATTGTACTTATAATCTGACAACTATGAAAAATTGAGCTTTTGAGTGAAACAGATTCTTTCCCACAAAATGTATATCCTATAATAATTCAAATAATTAATATTTTGAGTTGTAACTTTGTAAACTTATGTACTGGTATGTTTATTATTAGTATGTTTTTTTTGTAGAAGAGTCAATTAAGTTTTAAGTAAGTTTTAATGAATCTCACTATTAGTCTAATTTGATAGAATATAATTTACTAATTTACTAATCTCTTACTTTATAATTTTTTATACATAATTCTACTATTACAACTAGTAAAATAAAGTTAATATTTATAATTATATATATTAGAAGTATATATTTACCAAAAATCATAACTTAAAATTAATGACTTTAATTTATATTAAGTTATTATATTTACAACTATAAAAATTATAGTTATAATAAGTATTAGTATTAAAACAACTGTTTTTATTATAACAACATCCATCATCAACATTAATCCATCTCCCAGGAACAATAAAACAAGGTGTTAGTGAGTAACAGAACTGTAACAGTAGAGAGTGTGTAAGATTGTAGTAAAGGAGGAAGAGTTAAATTAGCTTTAATGTAAGATAACAGAACACTTACAACTGTGTGAAGAGAAAGAGATTGCTGAGCAAGCTTGACAACCTGGGTATTAGGAGGAGAATGACAGAACAGTAGAGGAACAGTAGTAAATTCTGGAAGTAGAGGAGGAGAATAAGAGGCAGAGGAGAGTAAGAAGTAGACTGTAGAACATACTAGGTAAGAGACTCCAAGTCATTACAACAAGCCTGTTCCTGTAAAAAGAAGTATATAATCTGTTAATAAATAGATTGTATATAATTAGATAAATCAATTACTTATGACTCTACCCAGACAAAAGTAAATTGGTCTGGATAGGATTAAAGTCAAGTCTGTATACTAATTATATGTGTGTACAGTTCTGTGTAAGTTCCCTTTCCTACAGGGTGGCCACTTGTTGTTAGTGACAGTGTAGAGGGGACCTGAAGGCTTAGTGAGGGGACCCAGGCTACTACTATCCTACACAACAGAAATACAGAATGTAAGTACTAGAACATAGT
>NW_006760386.1:6192383-6200465 GCF_000271605.1 Fomitiporia mediterranea MF3/22
AGATAAAGGTACAAAGAATGAAGGGATGGACAAAGGGTAAGAGACTATAGAATGAACAGAGAATGAAGGAGTAGTCAAAGGAATGGAATGATGAAGTAAGGAAGGGTAGTAGTAAGAGTCAGTATGTATATAGTTCATAGACAGTGTCTCTGAGGGATGGAAGTCCTGAGTTCTGGTACAGAAGGGTGCAGAACCCTCAGAACTGAAGGTAAGAGAGTAGAGAATCATAACATCACCCCCCCTCTAAAACCAATCATCCCAATTGGTGAACATTAGGCTTGGTTAGTGGCTTGAGTATAGGTCAGAATGGTAAGGCTTGGAAATCTGTGAGGCTGAGTTTGTGCAGAGCACTAGGATAAAGCTGATAGAAGTCTTGAATTGTCTTAGGAGTATGGGTGAGGTTCTCAGCAGGTTCCCAAGTATGCTCCTCAACTAGGTACCCTTTCTAGTGAACAAGGAATTTGAGTTTTCCACACAGTAGCTTAGTATCTACTATGTACTCTACTTTGTATTCTGGTTCAGAACTAATGAGTTTCAGTAGAGGTAGTAAGGGTCTTTGTTGTAAAGGAAAACCTGGATTGTAGTACTGAGACAGTAGAACCTTGTTGAACACTGGGTGTATACACTTCCATGTTGCCAGAAGTTGGAGTTTGTAGGTAGAGGCACCAACCTTCTTTTCAATAACAAAGGGTCTAAAGCACTTATTGTCTAACTTCTTCATTAGGCAATCTGTAGTCAGGTTAGTGGCTTCCAGCATAACTTTGTCACTAGGCTAGTAATCCTTGGCTGTAGACCTCTTCTGATCATAGTTCCACTTTATAACCTGTACTGCCTTTTCCAAAAGAGCTTGTGTGTCCTCCCTAGTTCTGTACATCTATTCTACAAAGTCTGTTATGGATTTGGAACTGCCATTCCAGTTTGGAACTGTCCCCTAGTATGAATGTCTCTCATGATTAAGGAAGAATAGGGATTGTCCTGTTGTAGAGTGTTGCTAGTTATTGTGTATGAATTCTGCCAGAGCTAGCCATTCAGACCAATCTGATTACTAATGATTGATGAACATCTAGAGGTAGAGCTTGATCTCCTGATTGACTTACTCAGTTTGACTGTCAGTCTGTAGGTGATAGACAGTAGAAGGGTTCCCTTAAATTCTAAGAAGTGCATATAAGTCTTACATGAATTTCAACTCAAATTACAGTCTACAATCATGAATGAGCTTCCAAGGGAGTCTGTGTAACTAGAAGATGTGATCCTGATAAATGTACACTATACCTTCAGAAGTGAGTTCTGTTTAGGTTGGAACTGTGTAGACTTGCTTGGAGAATTAGTCAACAATCATACAGATAGTGTTGTAACCCTAAGACTCAAGTAGTTCACTAATCAGGTCTACTAAGACTTCTTCCTAAGAGTGATCTGGGATCCAATACAGATGTAGAGGAGCCCAAACCCTTGTCTAGTAGGCTTTAGTCTGTTAGCATGTATTACAACTAGTCACATACTTTAGGATTTCCCTCTACATTCTGGGCCACCAGTAGTTCTGAGTAATGAGTTCCTACATTTTGTGTCAGTCTGAATGTTCTACAGTTGGATTGTTGTAATGAGCTTGGACAATGTCCTCCCACAGCTTCCAATCCTTCAGAACATACAGTTGGCCTTCCTAGTAAACCTGTCCATCCTCATCCTCCTCCCAATCCCTTGCCTGCTTCTCTAGCTACTTTACTACAACCTAGTCCTGTATGTGTCTTAGAGCTTACTGTATACAGGTGACAAAGTCAACATCCTTGGATTCAAGTCAGATCTCTTGGATTGTCTCAGACACAAAACAGGAATTGTCTAGGAGAACAAGATTTTTGTTATTATTCTCCCTCCTTTCATAACCTACTTGTCTTGAGAGTAAATTAGCTTTTGTCATTTGTGTTCTGGGTTTGTGAGTCAGTACAAAGTCAAAGTTCTACAGTTCTAACATCTAGTAGGCTTAGTAGTAGTTGAGCTTCTAGAGCACCTAGAAGTACTAGAGATTAAGGTGATCACTCTAAATCTCAAACTTCTGTACAGTACTAAGGAGATATTGACACTACTCTTCTAGGGAACAGACAATTGTAAGAAGTTCCTTGTTATAGATAGGGTAGTTCTGTTCTGTTGTAGAGAGGGATTCTGATCAGAACACTATCAGACACTACTTTCTATCAATGAACTAGGACAGTACTACTCTATTTGTAAAGTTGGAAGAGTTGGCTTCAACTTAGAACTTGTCTACAACTGTTAGAACTACTAATACAGGCTTACTAGTGATGGCCTGCTTCAGGGACTCAAACACAGACTGTTGCTGATCCTCCTATTACTAAGGAACATCTTTGCTAGTAAGATTGTGAAGGGGCTAGGCAATAGTACTAAAGCCTTGAATGAAGTGTTGGTAGTAGTTTGCAAACCCAAGGAATGCTTGGACCTGTTTCAGGTTCTGAGGTTGTAGCCAGTTCCAAACTGTAGTTACCTTCACCAGATCCATACAGACCTCTCCTCCACCAATCATGAAGCCTAGATAATCTACTGACTCCTGTACAAAAGAGTACTTTGCTTCTTAGAGAAACAGTTTATTATCTTAGAGCTGTTGTAGAACTACTCAGATCAGTTAGTAATAGTGCTTGACTGTCTGGGTGAAGATTAGAATGTCATCCAGATACACACTAACATGCTCTAAGTCAATCAGATCTGTAAGGATGTGATTCATGAATGACTGGAATGTTGTAGGTAAGTTAGTTAGTCTGAAGAACATTATAGTCAGTTTGTACAATCTACAATTAGTTTAGAATACAGTCTTCTACTCATCTCTGTCTTGGATCTGAATATTATTGTATCCCTATCAAACATCCAACTTAGTGAAAACCCTAGATGTATGTGTCTTATTAATAAGCTCCTGAATCAGGGGAAGCAGGTACTTGTTTTTGACAGTACCCTCATTAAGACAACAATAATCCTAGACTGGGTAGAGCTTCCTATCTTTCTTTTTGATGAAGAAGAAAGGGGAGGCTATAGAGGACTTTAAGGGTTGGATCTAGCTGTTCTGAAGATTTTCCTAAAGGAACTTGTCAAGCACCTCCTACTTGTCTCTGTTGAGTAGGTAGACCTTACAATCCTTAGGTTGAAAACCCTTAGTCAATTCAATTACATAGTCCTAAGGACAGTGTTCAGGAAGCTAGTCAAATTCCTCTTTACTGAAGACTTTAGAGAACTCTCAGACAAAATCCAGTAGGCTAGGTCTGTGTGCATTCTAGAGTAGAGTTGTTCTGAGAGGGTTCTGAACTGGTTCTGTCTTAGATATCCTTCAGATTGACTCTATTCTACCTTGACTAGAATATGTATCCACATATCTATCCTAGTTGAAGAAGAACAACTAGTCACCTTCATCAGAACTGTTAGTAACATTGGAAGCATCTACATCCACTTAGAACAGTAGTATAAGATAGCTGTAAGACTTGGGACACTGATTGAACACAAGTGTCTGCTCTAACTAGTCAATAGTAGGGTTGTGAGCCTTGAGCCATTTGAATCCAATAAAGACATCTGTCTTTCTAAGGTTAGTGACTCTAAACTCAATACTTTCCTCATAATCCTAAATAGTTATCTGTAGTTGGACAAACTCAGTAATCTAACCATTCTGGTTTAGGGTTCTGTCTACATTGTATACTAGGATTGGAAGTAGAACACATTGAGTAGGGAGGTAGTGTTCCTACACAAAGGCCTTATTAATACACAAACTAGTGTATCTACTGTCTACTAGAGCTGTTGTTCAGATCTGGCAAGATCCTGAGAAGGGAGCTAAGAGGATGAGGACCTGAAGCTAGTACTTAGAACATCCTCAGATGAACTACTACTTGTTCTGAAGGGAACATACAGTTTGTACAGTCTTGTTGTCTGAGAGAGTAAGTATATGTACTAACATTTCCTCATTAACCTCTCTCTTTCAACAAGGACAGACCCATGTCCTCAACTGTGAACTCAGCTGAGGCTATCCCTACTTAATACTATAGACAAACTACTAAGTAGTGAACAGAGCTGAGTAACATTCTGAATGTTCTGAGATCTCAGAATACAGAAGTAGTAGGTTGGATTGTACAGATTTAGACTCAGATGAAGTGTGAAGAGAAGAATCAAAAGAATCAGAAGAAATAGGAGAACTATCTACTTTTGTTTTTGACTTTTTTCTTTCTAATAAATAATTTTGTTAATTTATTTTTTCTACTTTTTCTACTTTTTCTACTTTTCTTACTTTATTTACTTCTAATCCTACAGTGTCTATTGAATCAAAAGTAGCCATTAAAAAATCCAAGTCATAGCCCTTCAGTACTACATTCACTGTTAGGCCTCTACAAAATCCTAGAGTATGTAGTCAGGGTCTAGGAGTTCTGAGGTGACTTCTGGATTTGTGGAAAAGGCTTCTTGTTACAAATCCTGCTTGTCACTTATTATTGCTCTAATGACCTGATGGATATGCTGTCACTTCTGTAGACAGTCCTTAATTTAGTACTCTGACTTTCTACAGGCAAAGCATGCTCCTTACTTTTAGGCTTCTCTAATGTTTATTAGAACAGATTGATTGTGAATTATGAGCAGATTGATCTGAGGGCTTGAAACTGTCAGAGCTGGATGCATGTGCAAGTGTTCTATACAGACTTGACACATCTGAGCTACAGCTTAGTTGAAGGAGATGGTGTGTGTCTTCCACTCAGTGTAGGTGACTAGTTCTAGTATTATTCTGAGAATCTTATTAACTAGTTCTAGGTGAAGAGCTTTTTCAAGCATTCTAATAAGGACATTATTAAACCTGAGCATGAATCCTGCCTTCTAGGCTAGGATATTAAACTCCTGAAAGAAGGCATTAGTAGAACATTTGCCTTGTTACAGAGATGCAAGCTTGTTCTACACATTACACTTCTTATTTAGATTAATGAAGGAAGTACAGAGCTACCTTATGAATTCTGAGTATGACTCATTGTTCTGAAGTTGGATCAGGCTTCCAATCTAATAGCCTTTGATCCAGTTCTGGGCTCAGGTGGTTGTGTTGCCTTCCTTTATAAAGGAGAGGATGAATAGGATGTGATCAAGATCTGAGGATAGATTGGTCAAAGTAGTAGCTATGTATAGTTCAACTTGGTGCTAGAAGTCCTTGAAGTACTGTCTATTAAAGTCTGAAGGGTGGGTTACATGCACTTTCTTTCTAGAACAGGTTGTAACTTCTGGAACAATTAGAACAGGTTCTGAAGGGGCTAGAAGCATGTAGTTGGCAAAGGCCTCTTAGATAGAGGTCTACACATATTAAGCTAGTTCTGCTTGTAACTGCTGATCCAGCAGGACAGTAGGGGTGGCAGTTAGTGTAGTAGGGTCCATGTCTACACTACAAAGGAATCAACACTAAACTAAAAGGGGTAATGAATAGAAGAAGGGTGGCAAAAGTTTAAAAGGGTTTAGAAAGTTTAAAATTTAAAAATGTAAAAGGGTCAGGACAAAGGAAAGAGATTAACACAACAGCAAGTACTAATGCCCAAAATGTAAGAGAGTCATAGGGTGGTAATGGGTAGTCTTAATCTGATGTCAGCAACAGTGTAGAGGGGACCTGAAGGCTCAGCAAGGGGACCCAGGCTACTACTATCCTACACAACAGAAATACAGAACACAAGCACTAGAACATAGTCAGAACTTGCAGAACAGGCAGAGAGAGAGAGTGAGACAAGAGTAGAGTATATAGAGTGAGTCTAAGAGTACAGGACTACCTGGAGTAGACAAGATCAAGACTACAGGACCAGTCTGATCTCATACACCTATATATACTAAACTACACAAGAGTACTCAGGGAGTATGAGCCACTAAGAATGATAAGCTACAAAGAATGAAAGAAAGGAATGTCAAAGATAAAGGTACAAAGAATGAAGGGATGGACAAAGGGTAAGAGACCATAGAATGAACAGAGAATGAAGGAGTAGTCAAAGGAATGGAATGATGAAGTAAGGAAGGGTAGTAGTAAGAGTCAGCATACATATAGTCTATAGACAGTGCCTCTAAAGGATGGAAGTCCTGAGTTCTGGTACAGAAGGGTGCAGAACCCTCAGAACTGAAGGTAAGAGAGCAGAGAATTGTAACACTTGTAGGTCAGATGTGTTAAAGCTCACTTTTTGACTAGTCAATTCATAAAATCAATAAAATATTTAATTTCTAATTTAAAAAAAATTAAAACTAACATATTGTAGACAAGATGTTATAATTTTTTATTATAAATTTTTTAATTATACAGATGTTGTAGTAAATAATTATAGCTAAATGGTCTTAAAGTGGCTGGTTAAGGTGCCTTGATAGTAGTTACTACCTTTTTCATAAGTATTGTCATACTTAATAATTAGGGTAGGGGAGGAAACCTCTAGAAGGGTTCACCTCTAGAGGTTATCCTTAGGAAGCTGTAGAAAGTAGGAAAAAGTAAGGATAACCTTAGTAGATTGTAGTTACCCTCTGAGTATGTAATCATAGTACATAAGCACCAAATATAGAAATTTTCAATGTACACTATAGACATTGAAACTAATTAATTAATTTAAAGACAGAGCAGGCCACAAATAAATAAATAAATAGTTTATTAGATATATGTACTTGTTAAAAACACAGATTGTACATTAATACTGTTAAAGTAGGGCATTGAACATTATAAAAAAAGAACTACTCTATTATTCAAAAGTAATTATTGTTAATATTAACCTTTAGATCTTTGTCTGTAGAGTCTAAGTTGTCTGAAACTTTAATAGGATCTGTTTTATCTGACTGTATCCTTGAATCTGTAAGCAAATCCAATAAGACTAGAGAAGAAAGATTGACTTGTATGCTCAAATTAATGTTATTACTTGAAAGATCTGTTCCTTCTTCTAATGTGTCTCTATTATTACTTATATCATTGTTTATATTGTCCTTGTCATTACTAAAGTTGTTAATGTTATCTACTGGATATGAAGGATGTGGCAGAGTATCCTCCTTTGTGTTTGAATCTGCTTTGTCTTGTGTCAATTGTAGATTAACTTGTTTCTTAAACAGTATACTAGACATGTTCTAAAAACAAACTGTAGGCCTGAAAGCTATAAGTTTTTTCTTCTACATTATATATGTTAGTAGTCATATACTGTATATTATAGAGAATATTACATACCTTTGGTTCATTTGAATACTATTACTGGATTGTAGTCAAATGTACAAGGGTATTCACCTCCTAACAATTGTAGAGTAGACTGTTGAGCCAATTGAGTGTAGAGACTGTTCTCTTATCTGCTATTAAGTTTGGTAGCACAGAAAACAGAGAAATAGTAAGGCTCTGTAATAATATATGTAATTATAACTGTATTCTGTAATAGCTGAGGACATACTACTAAAGGTTGAGGATCTCTAGAGGGATCCTTATTAAGTATAGACTACTAAGAAATTATAGTATCTTACTTTTTAAAACACTGGTTGAATAGATATATACACTTTTAATACTTGATAAGTTGGTCCTTTAACTGTATATTTGCTTCCAAGATCTTAAGCCTGGAAATGGACTTAAGATACTTGTATTCAATATGTAACAATTGTAAAAGAAAATCTCCTACTCTTTAGAGTGTATCTGAAAGTACTAACATCACGAAAAAGTCGCAACAAATGTAATTAATAATAGCAAATGTAATTTAATAATGTAGTTATATATCTATTACAATCTAAAATAACAATTATACTTGGCACATAATTAAATTGTAACAATTGTATATAAATGTAATAATTATACAAGAATTGTATTATACTACAAGTGTTTTTTAAAGCAAATAATGTTAATACCATTATTACTACAATATTATATGTAAGACACAAGTACTTAACTTTTGTTGTAATATATTAAAATTGTATATAAATTAATACACAACAGCAGTTGATTGATTATAATACTCATAAAAGTGATACATTATACTTGTAAGTTGATTATAGTACTTTTGGTAAGATAACATACAATTATATATATTAATATTGTTAACAATCACTCTGTTAGACTTATAATATAATCTGGTTTTACCTTTAAGC
>NW_006760386.1:6201059-6212110 GCF_000271605.1 Fomitiporia mediterranea MF3/22
TCCTCCCAACTTTTTGTCTTTCATCCCTCCCATCCCTCCCACTCCTTGCTCTGCCACTTGTGTTTCCTCTCCTTTGTTGTCCTCCTTTTTTACACTCGCCTTCCTTTTTGCTTTCACATTCGTGCATCTGCATTGTTGACCAATGTCGAATGACTTCTTCAATAATTCCATACATTTGCATACTTCTTTCCACTCTGTAGCACAAGCAACAATTGACAATCACATGCTTGCAACAATGTCCATGTACAGCTACCCCCAAGGTGCAATCCTCTCTCCAACCCAACACACACATTCTTCTCAACCCGTTCCATACTTGGTATCACCCTTGATGGGTCCATACTGTATATGTTTACTTTCCCTAGTACTGTGTATGACACTATTTCAAACAGAAGCAGTGACCCACCATTCCCCTCCTGAGCTGAGTCCATCTGCCTTTCATTTCACCTTCACCTTTCAAGCTGGAACGTCCTAGAGATACACCTTGCAATCAACGACTCAGTTTACTACACCTCTCATTAGACACTGTAGATAAACTATAGAGTGTATGTACACAAACACAGTTTCATCTACAGTCTGAATCAACTCATTCAATACTCCAGATCTCAACCTGTATGTATTACTCACACTTGCTACACACTATCACTGTGTATCCATCTTTTCTTTCTTATTGTTACTTGCTAATCACTCTAAGCCTGTTTCACAGGTGTAGCCTCAACCTCTACAACCTGCTTGACCTTACAATTCAACTTGTAGGGACTGAGTGACAACCAAGGCATAGTGACAAAGACTACTTTGTACAGTCTAAGAATGTGTTAATCCTTTACTAATGCGAATTCCACTTGCAGAAGAACAAGGTAGAGGCTGCTAGTGGTGAAGGGATTGGGACTGTAGAAATAATATAATGTTCACTATCTTTTTGTATTAAATAATTAAATATAATTACATTTTTTTAAATTATTTGATACAAAATTGTATGTAAAGCAAAAGCAAGCTATCCAAATGCTTGTAATGACTTGTATATATTGTAAGACAATACTATACTGTCAAAAAATAATAAGTATATTTTAACATTATTATTTTGGGAGGTATGTTATAATCACTTATATATCTTGACAATATGTACAATCATAATTAATATCAATAATTTCAATAATTGTTCTAGATTCTCATTATACTTGTATTAAATTATAATTAACTTGTGAAAACCCCTATGAAGAATATAATTGCTTTAACAAAATTTACAAAAAGTATAAAATATACCTGGTTATAATCTAATACAAGTGTTATGACTTTTTTGTGATGAACTCACTCTTAATAGAGGGGAGGAGTTTCCCTTCAGAGTCTCAGGGTGGAATCCTTAGCTTGTAAACAGTAAGTAGATTTAGGTCATGAAAAATGTTAACATCTTAGAATCCTGAAGTAAAGGATGGGTCTAGGAGAATTATACTATAATAAAGTACTCACTAGGATTCAGAATAAAACCTAAGTAGTATATGTCTGATAGTACTTTATTAACCATTTGGTTGAAGCAGAAGTTGACAGATTGCTGAATAGTCTCTGTTATTTCAACTGGAAGATTATTGTCTGTAAGAATTTGATGAATTTCAGCTGTTACTATAAGTTAGAAGTAATAAACATTTGCTACAGTCAAATGTAAAGATTCTAGACAGACAATCAACTTTACAATTAGAGTAAGGATTGTCATAAGGAGTTAGAGTATACTAGTAAATGTCAGGCCAGCCTATAACCTAGGGATAAAGTAGCTGTTGTATTCAGGTACTAAGATTGTTTTAGCCTTACATAGTTTAGTTGTAACTGGATAGTTAGCTTGTACTGAAAGTGTAGAGAAATACAGTGTACTAAACCTTGTCTTTCTAAAGGATTGAATGCTCTGATTAATTCCTATTGACTTCCTTGTATTCTTGAAATGACTTGTAGCAAATGTAGACTTCTGGAAATACTTTACAGTGTAATGTACACACTTTATTACCTGAATATACACTTAAGTTTACATTTATAAATGGAAAAGTAGCTTCTTTACTAATGTAAAATGTTTGATTTTTGCAAGATCCTTACACAGAAGGTTCAGGTAATGACAAGGATCTGGGAGTATCAAAATCCATAAGTACATTTCTTGGATACATTTCCTTACAACTGTAGTGTTGCCTATATTATTAGAAGTAACACCTTGAAAGAGCTATAGCCCAATCTCTTTTAATACCTGTGAATTCTTATAAGCAACTACTGACAACAATTCTCCTTCTCCTACAGACTGAGAGCTGTCTGAAACTGTCTTTTGCAGCTAGTCTCTGTGTATAAACATCTATTAATGCTACTACAACCTGACAGCTGTCTGAAACTGTCTAACTTTTCCAGCATACCTTTACAAATGTCTAACAATACTATTATAACATGTCATTACTTCAGACACTCCACCTGTTGTTTTCATTACTCTATCAAGCCATTCTTTGTATCCAGCCTTGTAGATAATGTACAAAAATACTATAAGAGTAGACAAAGAATATAAGCTCACTCTGTCAAGAATGTTTACTATATACTCTCCTGTATAAGAGTGGTCTAAAGCCTTATTACCTTTGTAAAAGAAAATGCAAAAGTCTAGAGTAATAATATGAACTGTATAAATTGATTGTAAGGCTCTTATAGTACTACTGTCAAAGCTAATAGTAAGATTTGTGTAAGACTTAAGGTAATTAAGTTGTTCCATCTTAATAAAGCTATATTCTTTTAGAATAAGGGACTTGCAAAATGTTTTTGTACTTGTAGAGTTGTATTTTGCTGATAGATGAGTTACATACAATCTCTACTCTAGAGTATCCAAGATTGTAGGAGGAAGACCTTGGTAATACATAAGCTTCAAAAGCTTGAAATTTGTATTGTTATTAAATTGTTTATGTCTGTTGTCTGTCCAGTTAGTAATCTTGGATTAGGATTTTACTACACTAGAAGATGAATTACTGTAAGCCTGTTATATAGTACATAATATTGTATTAACTTAAGACTTGATATAGATTTAATAGACTTATAATAGGAGTGTTTAAGGTAGTAAGATTTGCTAGACAACTTCTAGTAGTACCTTTGTCTGTACTCTCTAAATTTCTGACCAAATTCCTAAGTACTGTGTTGCTCATTAATACATTTATTATTTGCTTTGCTTCTGAGGGCACATAATTGTATGTTGAGTAATGATTGAAAAAGTGCTGCTTCCAGCTATCAATCTATACAGTCCTGTATTTGTAATTTGTCCTGATACAATAAAATACTTTTTTTTCTTTGTATTGTCTTTATAGAAGCACAGGACAATTATATACTTAAGGAGTGGATCTAGCAGCCTTCCTCCCTTTTGTCTCTCTGCTTCCAGCTCAGATACAGTAAAATCAATATATTCATCCATAATTGATTTCAATTCAGTGTTATGTTTCTTACATTAAAGATCAGCATTTGTAGCTGTGGATTTATACTTCTTCCCTACAATATTATTGTTTGTACATGTAATACTTGTCTCTAAAGACCTGGAGACAATACAATGTCCATCTAGCAAATACAGAGGCACACATTCAAAGGGTTCTTACACAGTCTGAATTGTAGTTCCTTTACCAGGACCTGTCTCAGTATCCTAGATGTAGACAGTCTTATTCTCCTTAATTCTCTTAATAATCTGTACATTACAATTTGTAGCATAAATATAGACTTTGTAGTAATACATAGGATCAACTTCTTACTAATCTGCTAGCTCTCAGACCTGCTTCTATTAGGTCAACCACTCATTTCTGAAGTACAGCATTCCCTAGGTAAGTAGAATTGTATTTGGATAATACACTAACTACTACTTCCAAGCCTAGACTACATTCCTTCAATTGGATACTGTCCTTCTAGCTGAGTGGACAAAAAGCAACCTCTAGGGAATGATTTACAGTGCCTTTGATACTTTAATCTGTAACATTATTAGGATTTGAGTAATACATTCAAAATTCATAGTATTAGTTAGAATACAGAAGAGATGTAGGAAGAGTTGATAGACAGCTAGTAAGGTTTTGTAACTTTTCTTCAAGTTCACTATAGCTTAGAATTACCACAACTATATGTTACAGTTCTCTACTCTCTTACCTTTAGTTCTGAGGGTTCTACACCCTTCTGTACTAGAACTCAGAACTTCTGTCCCTTAAGAGCACTGTCTATAGACTATATACATACTTACTCTTACTACTACCCTTCTTTACTTTATTATTCCATTCCTTTGACCACCCCTTCATTCTTTGTTCATTCTATAGTCTCTTACCCTTTGTCCATCCTTTCATTCTTTGTACCTTTATCTTTGACCTTCCTTTCTTTCATTCTTTGTGGCTTATTATTCTTAGTAGCTCATACTCCCTGAGTACTCTTGTATAGTTTAGTATATATAGGTATACAAGATCAGACTAGTCCTGTAGTCTTAATCTTGTCTACTCTAGGTAGTCCTGTACTCTTAGACTCACTCTATATACTCTACTCTTGTCTCACTCTCTCTCTCTACCTGTTCTGCAAGTTCTGACTATGTTCTAGTACTTACATTCTGTATTTCTATTGTGTAGAGTAGTTGTAACCTAGGTCCCCTTACTAAGCCTTCAGGTCCCCTCTACACTGTTACTGACATTAGATCAAGACTACCTATTACTACCCTACAACTCTCCTACATTTCAAGCATTAGTACTCACTGTTGTGTTGATCTCTTTTCTTTGTTCTAACCCTTTTACATTTTTAAATTTTAAACTTTCTAAACCCTTTTAAACTTTTACCACCCTTCTTCTATTCATTACCCCTTTTAGTTTAGTACTGATTCCTTTGTAGTGTAAACATAGACCCTCCTACACTGACTGTCACCCCTACTGTCCTGCCAGATTAGTAGTTACAAGCAGAACTAGCTCAATACATACAGACCTCTATTTAAGAGGCTTTTACTAACTATGTACCCCTAGCCCCTTTAGAATCTGTTCCAGTTGTTCCAGAAGTCACAACCTGTTCTAGAAAGAAAGTGTATGTAGCTTACTCTTCAGACTTTAATAGGTAGTACTTTAAGGACTTCTAGTACTAAGTCAAACTATACATGACTACTATTTTGACTGATCTATTCTTAGATCTTGATTACATCCTATTTGTCCTCTCCTTCATAAAGGAAGGCAACACAGCCACCTGGGCCCAGAACTGGATTAAAGGCTATTAGATTAGAAGCCTGATCTGACTTTAGAATAATGAGTTGTATTCAGAATTCATAAGGCAGCTCTGTACTTCCTTTATTAATCTGAATAAGAAGTGTAATGTGTAGAACAAGCTTGTGTCTCTATGACAGGGCAAACATTCTACCAATGCCTTCTTTTAGGAGTTTGATATCCTGGCCTAGAAGGTAGGATTTGTGCTCAGATTCAATAATGTCCTTATTAGAATGCTTGAAAAAGCTCTTCACCTAGAACTAGTTAATAAGATTCTTAGAATAATACTAGAACTGGTTACTTATACTAAGTAGAAGACACACACTATTTCCTTCAACTAAGTTATAGCTTGAATGTGTTAAGTCTGTGTAGAATGTCTACACATGTGTCTGGCTCTGACAGTTCTGAGCCCTCAGATCAATCTGCCTGTAATTTACAATCAATCTGTTCTAATAGACATTAGAGAAGTCTGAAAGTAAGGAGTATACTTTACTTACAGAAAGTCAGGACACTAGATTAAGGACTGTCTGTAGAAGTAACAGTATATCTGTCAGGTTATTAGAGTAATAATGAGTAACAAGTAGGATTTGTAGTAAGAAGCCTTCTCTACAAATCTGAAAGTCACCTTAGAACTCCTAGACCCTGACTACATACTCTAGGATTTTATAAAGGCCTAACAGTAAATACAGTACTGAAGGGCTATGACTCAGATTTTTTAATAGCCACTTTTGATTCAATAGACACTGTAGGATTAGAAGTAAATAAAGTAAGAAAAGTAGAAAAAGTAGAAAAAGTAGAAAAAATAAATTAACAAAATTATTTATTAGAAAGAAAAAAGTTGAAAACAAAAGTAGATAGTTCTCCTATTTCTTCTGATTCTTTTGATTCTTCTCTTCACACTTCATCCAAGTCTAAATCTACACAATCCAACCTACTACTTCTGTATTCTAAGATCTTAGAATGTTCAGAACACTACTTAGCCCTGTTCACTACTTAGTAGTTTGTTTATAGTATCAAGTAGGGATAGTCTCAGCTGAGTTTACAGCTGAGAACATGGGTCTGTCCTTGTTGAAAGAGAGAGGTTAATAAGGAAATGTTAATACATATACTTACCCTCTTAGACAATAAGGCTGTACAAGCTGTACATTCTCTTCAGAACAAGTAGTAGTTTATCTGAGAATGTTCCAAACACTAGCTCCAGGTCCTCATCCTCTTGGCTCCCTTCTTAGGATCCCCCCAGATCCAAACAATAGCTCTGATAGACAGTAGATACACTAGTTCATACATTAATAAGGCTTTTGTGTAGGAACACTACCTCCCTACTTAACACATTCTACTTCCAATCCTAGTATATAATGTAGACAGAACCCTAAACTAGAATGGTTAGATTACTGAGTTTGTCCAACTATGGATGACCATTTAGGATCATAAGGAAAGTATTGAGTTTAGAGTCACTAACCTTAGAAAGACAGACATCTTTATTAGATTTGAATGGCTCAAGGCTTACAACCCTACTATTAACTAGTTAGAGTAGATACTTACATTCAATCAGTGTTCTGAGTCTTACAGCTACCTTGTACTACTGTTCTAAGTAGATACAGATACTTCTAATGTTACTAACAGTTCTAATAAAGGTGACTAGTTGTTCTTCCTTAACTAGGATAGATATGTGGATACATATTCTAGTTAAGGTGGAACAGAGTTAATCTGAAGAATGTCTAAGATAGAAACAGTCTAGAACCCTCTCAAAACAACTCTACTCCAGAACACACATAAACCTAGCCTGTCAGATTTTGTCTGAGAGTTCCCTAAAGTCTTTAGTAAAGAGGAATTTGACCAGCTTCCTAAATACTGTCTCTAAGACTATACAATTGAATTGACTGAGAGTTTCCAACCTAAGGATTACAAGGTCTACCTGCTCAACAGAGACAAGTAGGAGGTGCTTAATGAGTTCCTTTAGGAAAATCTTCAGAACAGTCAAATCTAACCCTTAAAGTCCTCTATAGTCTCCCCTTTCTTCTTTGTTAAAAAGAAAGATAGGAAGCTCTACCCAGTCTAGGATTATTGTTGTCTTAATGAGAGTACTGTTAAAAACAAGTACCTACTTCCCCTAATTCAGGAGCTCATTAATAAGACACATACATTCAGGGTTTTTACTAAGTTGAACATTTAATAGGGATACAATAATATTCAGATCTGAGACAGAGATAAGTAGAAGACTGTGTTCTAAACTAATTACAGATTGTACAAACCAACTATAATATTCTTCAGACTAACTAACTTGCTTACAATGTTCTAGTTATTTATGAATCACATCCTTACAGATCTGATTGACTTAAGGCATGTTAGTGTGTATCTAGATAACATTCTGATCTTTACTCAGACAGTTAAGTACTATTACTAACTGATCCAAGCAGTTCTATAATAGCTCTAAGATAATAAACTGTTCCTCTAAAAAGTAAAGTACTCTTTTGTACAGGAGTCAGTAGATTATCTAGGCTTTGTAATTGGTGGAGGAGAGGTCTATATGGATCTGGTAAAGGTAACTACAGTTTGGAACTAGCTACAACCTTAGAACCTGAAACAGGTCTAAACATTCCTTAGGTTTGTAAACTACTACTAACACTTTATTCAAGACTTTAGTACTATTGTCCAGCCCCTTCACAATCTCACTAGCAAAGATGTTCCTTAGTAATAGGAGGATCAGTAGTAGTCTGTGTTTGAGTCCCTAAAGTAGGCTATTACTAGCAAGCCTGTATTAGTAGTTCTGACAGTTGTAGACAAGTTCTGAGTTAAAGCTAACTCTTCTAACTTTACAAATAGAGTAGTACTGTCCTAGTTCATTAACAGAAAGTAGTGTCTAATAGTGTTCTGATTAGAATCCCTCTCTGTAACAGAACAGAACTACCCTATTTATAACAAGGAACTCCTTACAATTGTCTGTTCTCTAAAGGAGTAGTATTAATATCTCCTTAGTACTATACAGAAGTTTGAGATTTAGAGTAATCACCTTAATCTCTAATACTTCCAGGTGTCTCAGAAGCTCAACTACTGTTAAGCCTGCTAGATGTTAGAACTGTAGAACTACAACTTTGTACTGACTCACAAACCTGGATTGTAAATAATGAAAGCTGATTTACTCTTGAGACAAGTAGGTTATAAAAGGAGGGAGAATGATAACAAAAATCTTGTTCTCCTAGACAATTCTTGTTTTGTGTCTGAGACAATCTGAGAGATCTGACTCAAATCTAAGGATGTTGACTTTGTTACTTACATACAGTAAGCTCTAAGACACATGTAGGACTGGGTTGTAGTAAAGTAGTTAAAGAAGTAGGCTAGGGATTAGAAGGAGGATAAGGATGGACAGGTTTACTAGGAAGGCTGACTGTACATTCTAAAGGATTGGAAACTGTAGGAGGACATTGTCTGAGCTCATTACAACAATCTGACTATAGGACATTTAGACTGACACAAAACACAGGAACTTATTACTCAGAACTACTAGTAGCTAGGAATATAGAGGGAAATTCTGAAGTATGTGACTAGTTGTAATATGTGCTAACAGACTAAGACCTACCAGACAAGGGTTCAGGCTCCTCTACATCTGTATTAGATTCTAGATCACTCTTAGGAAGAAGTCTTAGTAGACCTGATTGGTAAGCTACCTAAGTCTTAGGGTTACAACACTATCTGTGTAATTGTCAACTGATTCTCTAAACAAGTCTACACAGTTCTGACCTGAACAGAACTCACTTCTGAAAGCATAGTATGTATCTATTAGGATCACATCTTCCAGTTGTACAGACTCTCTTAGAAGCTCATTCACAATTGTAGACTGTAATTTGAGTCAAAGTTTATATAGGACTTGTATATACTTCTCAGAATTCAAGGGAACCCTTCTATTACATATTACCTACAGACTAATAGTCAAACTGAGTGAGTCAATCAGGAGATTGAGCTCTACCTCTGAATGTTCATCAATTATTAGTAATCAGACTGGTCTGAATAGTTAGCTCTAGCAGAATTTGTACACAATAACTAGTAACACTCTACAACAGGACAGTCCTTATTCTTCCTCAATTATGAGAGACATTCATACTAGAGAACAGTTCTGAACTAGAACAGTAGTTCTGAATCTGTAACAGACTTTACAGAACAGATACACAGGACTAGAGAGGACACACAAGCTCTTTTAAAGAAGGTAGTACAGGTTATAAAGTAGAACTATAATTAGAAGAGGTCTGTAGCTGAGGATTACCAGTCTAGTAACAAGGTTATACTGGAAGCTACTAATCTGACCTTAGATTGTCTAATAAAGAAGTTGGACAACAAGTGCTTCAGACCCTTTGTTATTAAAAAGAAGGTCAGTACCTCTGTCTACAAACTCTAACTTCTAGCAATATGAAAGTGTATACACCTAGTGTTCAACAAGGTTCTACTGTCTTAGTACTACAATCTGGGTTTTCCTTCATAACAAAGACTCTTACTACCTCTACCAGAACTCATTAGTTTCAAACCAGAATACAAAGTAGAGTATGTAGTAGATACTAAGCTAGTGTGTAGAAAGCTTAAGTTCCTTATCTACTAGAAGGGATACTCAGTTGAGGAATGTACTTGGGAACCTGCTGAGAACCTTGCTCATACTCCTAAGGCAATCTGAGATTTCTATCAGCTTCATCCTAGTACTCTACACAAACTCAGCCTTACAGATTTCTAAGCTCTACTGTTCTAACCTATACCTAAGCTACTAACCAAGCCTAATGTTCACCAATTGAGACAATTGGTTTTAGAAGAGGGGTGATGTTACAGTTCTCTACTCTCTTACCTTTAGTTCTAAGGGTTCTACACCCTTCTGTATCAGAACTTGGAACTTCTGTCCCTTAGAGACACTGTCTATAGACTATATACATACTTACTCTTACTACTACCCTTCTTTACTTTATCATTCCATTCCTTTGACCACCCCTTTATTCTTTGTTCATTCTATAGTCTCTTACCCTTTGTTCATCCCTTCATTCTTTGTACCTTTATCTTTGACCTTCCTTTCTTTCATTCTTCATAGCTTATCATTCTTAGTAGCTCATACTCCCTGAGTGCTCTTGTGTAGTTTAGTATATATAGGTGTACAAGATCAGACTGGTCCTGTAGTCTTAATCTTGTCTACTCTAGGTAGTCCTGTACTCTTAGGCTCACTCTATATACTCTACTCTTGTCTCACTCTCTCTCTCTGCCTGTTCTACAAGTTCCAACTATGTTCTAGTGCTTGTGTTCTGTATTTCTGTTGTGTAGGGTAGTTGTAGCCTGGGTCCCCTTGCTGAGCCTTTGGGTCCCCTCTACACTGTTGCTGACACTATAGCTATATACACTTTTTTGTATAGTAACTGTCTTCATTTCTTATTTCCTTTCTTAAAATTACATAAACTATATATTATATACTAGCTGAGTTACCCACATGGACATCCTAGAGATGACCCTAAGGTTAAGTGGATAACCTTGGAGGATATCTGCAAGAATATCCTTGAGTGGCTTACTAAGGGGTTTCCTCCCCTACCCTATTAATAATTCATCATTTTTTGTCACAAAAGTAAACAAAACAAAAAATAACTATTTCTCACTCAATTCTGCACAGAATTCAGTGATTATTTGACATAAATTCATGTTTTTTAAATATGCTTCAAATAGACACTTTAATTATTAAATTTGAGCAAGATTTGACTGAGTTATAGTGAAAATACACTGTTTTTCATGTTTTCTTAATATTTGAATTTTCATTCCTTCAAAACTCAACATATAAGCTTAGGAAAACTAGTTTATTATAGTCACATACATTAGTACTTAATAAATATA
>NW_006760386.1:6216076-6233119 GCF_000271605.1 Fomitiporia mediterranea MF3/22
AATTAGTGTTCTACCTCTGTGTGTAGCAGATTTGTAATTTTCATATGAGACAGTTAAGGAGGAGGGTAATACCTTATTATTATTTAAAAAGTTAGGTAAATTATAGAGAATTTTAGGAGTGTTTATGACTGGGTATGAAATAGTAGAAGAGTAGATTTTAGGTATAAAAGGAGAGAAGATAGGAATACTAGGAAGAGTAGTAGCTTTTTTTGCAAGAGAGTCAGCTAGATTATTATGTTTGTTAGAAGAGTGCCCTTTCACCCAAAAGAAATGGATAGGGGCTAGATGATTTTGTATTAGAAGAAGAATGTTTTGTATAATATTAGAATTAACAATATTAAATCCTGTCTGTGAGTTTTTAATAGACCAGATACATATAGATTGAATAGAGTAAGTAGAGTCTGAGAAAATGTGACAGGTTTTAGTAGGAGAGACTAATGAGAGTGCTTTTAGGATTGTATAAAGTTCAGCTCTATTATTTGTCTGAGAGGGTCCAGAGGTTCTACCATACCAATTATTTGAGGAGTTTAAACCAAAGACAACTGCTGAGCCAGCAGAACAGTTTAAATTATTTGAGTATATACAAGATCCATCAGTATATATTTGTACAGGATTTGTTTGATTAAAAACTTTGCCAAAGAGAGAGGAATGAAGAGGGTCAGAGTTAGTAGAATTTAGTGTATCATATAATAAAGAGTCAAGTTCTGTAAGAGGTTGAGGGAAATTTAAAAGAGAAGAGTTATTAAGATTAGGAGAAATAAGTGGTAAAGAGAGAGAAGAGGGAAATGAGATGAAATTTGATAGAGAGAATTGAAGTAGTGTATGGTCTGAGAAAGAGTAAGGTAGTCTAGTAATAGATAGTGTAGGAGAGAGTTTTATAGAGTGACTAGAGAGGATAAAATAGTCAATAACAGAGGAGCCTTGTTTTTGAAAGGAAGTGAAATTCCCAGATAGGTCAGAAGAGATTTGAGTACCATTTAATATGAAGAGATTATAGTCAGAGAGAGTTTGTAACAGGTTTCTTCCTCTTGTATTAATAGAGTGATCACAAGAAATTCTGGGAAGGTCAGGAAATTTAGAGGATTGCTGAGAGGCAGTTCTAGCATTAAGATCTCCACACAAAATAATAGGAGAGTCTAGAGTAGAGTGTAAGGCTAGAGTCTGAGAAAGTTGAAGGAGTGGGTTTATTTCAGTCCATAGATACTATTTGGAGGATTCTGGAGGAATGTAAGCATTTATGATAATAGTATTGTTAAGCTGTAGAACTTGAATATCAGTTGATGAGAGGTCGGTTCTGTAGTTTGTGTACTAAGAATATGTACTTAGATACAGTGGGCAAATTCCTTTCCCACGGGGTGTCCACATGTAGGTCAGACGCGTCAAACGACACTTTTTGACTTGTCATTTTATAAAATCAATAAAATATTTAATTTTTACTTTTTTACAAAAATAAAACCAGCATATTGTAGACAAGATGTTGTAATTTATAATTATAACTTTTTGTATTGTATAAGGGTTGTGGTGAATAGAAATGGGTGAAATAGTCTTAAATTGACCACATGGGGCGCCACGACAGTATATAAAAATAAAACGACTTTGATCCACTGTTGCATATATTTTTAATAAATGTGAACCAAACGGTGAAGTGGTTCAAATACCCTGGTTGCCATCAGAATCTGTAGACGAAATAGAAGTGGAACAATAAGCAAACGTACGACAGAATATTCCTTGTTTCCTTCTCATAAAAACTTTAGGGGAAATCGAATTAACACATTGCTATGGGAGGTTCATCTCTACCCGAAGTGGTGACCTCAGTACCAGTGACAGCAAATTGACGAGGGGGCGAAGGTTTTCGAAGACTGCAAATTCAACCACATAGGGGGTCTTGGCAATAACATCATCGTGTCATCGCACGCCTTGCGGCACCCGTTAACTCCGTCATTCACTACTACAGCCTACGAATGGAAATAATGCGGTTCATCGTGGAAGCGTAGATGTTTTTCAATATAAATTACAAAATAGATGCGAGTGAATTCGAATTCACACGTGCCGGAACAATTCTTTGCAGCAAGGAAAAATAATACTGTCAGCTCGTTACAAATTTCATTCTATATTCATATTCATACTTCAAAATCCCTTTGTCCAGTTACAGTAGCTAAACAGGGATATATCTCTTACTTATACAACTTTAAAGTATGGCGTACTTAGGATGGCAATATTTCCGTTCGATATGTGCGAATATGCGAAAGCGAGATAGCGAGATAGCGTAAACCAAAGCATGATGTCAACCGATTCCACGAACGACGGATCCGAAGTCCCGACTTAAAATGCAAGACCAAGCGAACGTCAGCTAGGCATTACTCGTCTTTATCGCTGGTAAGCCACAATTTCTCCTTTCTCTTGTGCCATAAAACCATCAAGAGAACTTCCGGAATACTCTTCGTCAATTCTTGTGCCTGTAACACAAGAGTTCAGTACTCCATAGCAGAAGCAAGGAGGGTTAGTAATGGAATGTTAAAAAAGACATACCCGATCTTTGTCGAATGACGACCAATTACACATAGAGTCTAGATTGGTGGTTTTCATGAAATCCGGAGCCTTGTCAAGTTTGATACGTTTCTTTGCCGATCGTTAGTATAGTATAATACACTCTATAATAGAGTGATTACTCACAGCGCTTCTATCAGTAGGGCCCTTGTTGTTTGCCGGTTGCATAATTTTAGTATACTAACAAACGCCGTGAGTAAAATAAGCATCAGCAACAATATTTGGTTACTCACGGTTTTCATGCCTGATGAGCTATATTGGAAGGAGTAGGAATCACCGTGAACTGCAACATTGGACTTTACAGCGAGTGGGTACAGTTCTAAAGGGATGCTTGACGAGATCCGTAGTTTGTATATCTCCTTGAGGAAGAGCCTTTGCATGAAATCATGCAAATGAAACTCGAACGGCTCGCCATGGCCTGTGTATAAAACATTGTACCACGGTGTCTTGAGATAATAGTAAAAAACGTGAAGCATATCGAAAAAATCTGCTTCAAAACCAGACGAAGGCAACTCGTGAGGGAACGGATCTGAATTCCCACGTCCAGCTTTCTTTCTAGCTAATTGCCCAAATACTTCACCCCTGTCAATCTGCTTCTTGTAAAGGTCATCGTCTGATATTTCCTCTCCCTCGCGCACCATGCGAGAGAAAAACAGGAGACAGAGATAGTAGACGGACTCGGCATCATGCATGGCACCATGTCGGAATGTTTCCTCCGGATTCTTTCTGTTCACATAACGGATGTGACCTAAATCACGGTAGAAGCCTTCCCATTTTGCTTCTTCCCCATTATGATATTGCTTAACGCTACTGGCAGCGGCTACCTGAATCATGTCCACGTCATCCTCGACAAACGAACGCATATGTCTCTTGGAACGGGGTTCCAGAACGTCCCTGGCCATAAACATCGGTGTACCCTATACGGACGTCACAACTGAAACAGTGGACCTTTACAAGATAATCTTACCGTGGCATGTTTCAAGTCATCGGTCTCAGATGTCAAGTCTCGTGCATTATCGAAATCGGCGAGTGCAACTCGAACGCGTCGTCTGAACAGAAGTCTAGAAATAAGCCCGACACATAGCAGCAAAGAGGCGTACGGTTTAGTGTTTTGCAGTGTATTATCCCTAGGTATATCATCCTCGGAACCATAATAATCCGATATAAATTGATACTTGTCCCAATTTGCTTCTTTCTTTGGTATTTGAGGTGTATCCTTCTCAGGAATGAGGACGTTTCCCCAGCTAATGTCCCTATGCAAAACATGCGCCTCGCAGACGTGATAACGAAGTACTGGATAAGGGTTAAGCATATGGATATGCGGGGCATATCATTATTTACCTTCGAGAAGATCGTACATAGTTTCGAGGAACTCTAGAACAGATCTGCAAGATGACACAGACCGCCCTATCGTTTCCTGTACTACAACATTTTGGTTTCGACCACTCTCTGCGTCATGTTGAACGGAATCACTCGACAGCTGTTCGTCAATGCGCACTACACCTGGTGCATCCTTCAGCTTTCCTAGGAAATACCGTTCCCTCGAATGATTGTCGTCCAGATGCCAAGACCACTTAACCGCACGATGAAGCTGGAAGTCATCTGCTGCGAAGCCCAATGCGACAAAAGGCTTGCGCCCGTTACCTCTCCCAATAAATATCGGAATGAGATAAAACAGTTTGCCATCCAAACAAGTGGTGTATAGCGCGATAGACCTGCTCTTCCCATTGTCCAATGTAATTAGAAACTCCGGAACGGGAACACGCTTATCTCGGGCTTTTGAAGCTTCAATCCAAATGAGTTTGATGGACTCGTAAAGTTTAAGGATTGGTGTCTGATCATTCTTCTTCCAGTTTACTGGATCCCAGATACCATAGCCGTCCAAGTTGAGAGAAATGAGCTGAAAGCGATTCGTGTTGATTATAAGACTATATTGAAGGGATGATCCATGCCTATGCCGGGCAAGTGCGAAACAGTAACGTTCTCCTTGCAGTAGTGGATTCTCCTCGACTTTACACTCGACAGCTACTTTGATCTCGTGGGCAGAGGGGACTTCTATCTTGTAGTTTGCCTCATTGACCAGCCGTTCCGCGTTCTCGCATTTGACGAAAAAGCCTACTAAGTCCGGTTTGTCTCTTGATCCGTCCGTTACCTTCAGATGCACATTATGGTTCGGCACAAAAGCAATAACCTTGTCGTCTTGGCAGACATCAAGACTAATAAGGGTCAAAGCCTTTGCAAGTGGTCCATACATTGGTACTTCGTCTTTCTTCGCTCCTTCCTTCTTCGCTCCTTCTATGGATTCACGAATCAACTGTTCCACACGGCTGAGACTGGCGGTACTTCCAGTGTAGTCGGGTAATGCGTATTCCTTCTTCGCACCACTGTAGACACCAAAAAAACCTTTAAACCCGGGGGCGAAATCTGGGTATATTGCTTGCGAATCTTTCCCCAATCGAAACGTAGAGGATGAGGTCGTCATGGTCGTTTGTGGCTTGTGCAAGTGCAGGCTTCACACAGATCAAGAACCTTTTCCTTTGACCGTCATGTCGTGGTAAATTCCCACGGTTTGGCGTAGGGGGGGTCCTCACCCACAATGTGTCGGTCAACACAGTCCCAGCAATGCCTAGTCATAGGCAGCACACCCACTGGCTGTACCGACTTTCGGTACTAGTCTACCCCTTTGACAGACGCCCGATCGACTTCGATCGTGGCCAATGTCTGTTAACGTCCCACATGCGCCCTTTTTTTTTATCTTTCAAGGGCTTGCATACTCTTTGTGTTCTGGACTTTTCTCCAGGCCCAGAGGATTGTCTTGTGTATGGAGTCATACTTATAGGCTAGAGACTTTGAGATGTACCCTCAGATTAGGCTGGGAGCTCGAGGGCAATGTAGGAACTTTGGTTCCTCGCCCAGACGGCTGTACCCCTTCCTGGGCTGGGTTCTCTTAGACTTGATGCAATACAAGTTACCCCACCTGCATATTTCCCTCTATACCCCTGTTCCTCTTACTTTTATTATTATTGTGTACACTGGGTGAATGCCGTTTGTAGTAAGATACGCGTCTGATAAACTCGACAAGCTGTGTGACTCACGTGATGAAACCTTACCTTCCTAATGCAGCCTCCACAATGAGCACGAAACTTGTCCATCCAGAGACCCAAAACTCAAAAAGTAGCACCATTGATTTGTTGTATTAAGCCTTCTCTACAAAATGATGGAACAGAATTTCTTAAAAGTGAATATTGGCTGAGTTATTTTGCAAACTATGTTTTTTGCTCTAAATGCTGTAATTATACTTTTCCAGCAGTCTGGTAATTTTTTAATTTTTTTCCTTCAGATTTCGCCACCATTAGATAAGGATATATGACAAATAATTGCTATATATGTATATTACATATTAATATTTATAATATATAGTATTTGTCATAATGATCGGATGGTGTAATCATCTTGATAAAGCTACAAAATTATAGATACAGACTGTAATGGTCAAATATTTTATTGTTGTAATATTTAACTCTATCTGAAAATAGGCAAGATTCTCTTCTCTGTATTATATAGAATCATCTTTGGCTGAGGCAAAACTTCAAGTCAAAGTTACACTCTGAAATTTCGCCGTAAGGGTCCTTCCTAATTTGGTAAGCGATGGTTGTGACCGTGACGTGACTGGCTTGTTGAGTTTATCAGACGCATATCTTAGCTAGTAGGGGCGCTTCACCAATATGACAAGAATCGTGATGATCAGCTGAGTCATCGGAACGATCACGTGATTTGATCTGACTTTCCTATCTTGGATTTGGATTTGGTGGCTTCGGTAATATATTGTTGTAAGTGGACCTTGATACAGTGATTATCCCCTCGCAGCAAGAGGTTTGTAGCACATTTTCTTATCCTTTGAGCCAACTTGCATCCGGGAAATCACAATGTATGATGCATTCTTAATGTCTCATTGGGAATTCGAAGAGTAGTAGCAGAGCCAGGCATTTGAAATCGAAAGTGCTGATGTCGTTTGATAATTATAACGTGTAAGTGTCGGAAGGAGGAGAACGAATATATCAAAGAGTAGTAGATCGGGACAACAGATTTATACCAATGCACAAACGAACAGATTACACTATAACCAGATTAAGATGCCTCTGTCTTCACCCTCTTCATCGACCGAGATTCTACATGTTCCTTGAGTAAATTGACATCGAAGTAGATTCTAGACTGTGCGACGTACTCGAGGGCTCAGCGCTAACACTATGCCCGTTCAATTCAGTACCATCATCAAAGGTTCGTTTAGAGCTAGGGCCAGTCTTTGGTCCACCGCCTACAACACGTTTAGATAAGTAAGGAATTCATGCTTTGACACCGATGGTTTATTAAGCGGAAACCCACCTGTATTCTGGGGAGTACTGGATATGTATTGATTAATGGTATCGACCAGTGAATTACTCGGTGTGTAAGCTAGAACGATTGTTTATAAATGATGGTTAATTTTAATCAGTGGCAATTGCGAAAGACAGACCTTCTCCCTGCTTAACAGTTGGTCCATCTTCACTCTTTACGACTGGCTTTGTACCTTCTAGATCTTCTCGTTAGAATAGTTTATTCCGCACGAGAACATGAATGCAAGCTAAACCTTCACTGGAAATAGAACCCAATAAAGACGAAACAGCCTCAGATAATGCCGTTGACGGACGATACTCTGTACAAGTAAGATAAACATTTTGCGACGAGACCAATCTTTTCCAGTGCGCACCTTCGTTTCCTATATTAGGCTTCGTGTCTTCTATTTCAGACTTGAGACGTGAAGCAAGGCGAGCTTGTGCGGCAGCATCTAATTTATTTCGAAAAGATAAGGATGGGCTTCAAAACATAGGAAAGATTGGAATGAGAACCTTCTTCGTAAGGATCGAGCTTATCGACTTTACCAGATTTAGTTTCTTCCGGTTGACTCAGTCTAAGTCGTGACTGCATCTGCAAGGGAGGTTGGTAAGGAGAAAACGAGCTCGTTGGGTTATTAGCCTGTGGTGCGTCATTGGAACTGCTGGTATCTTCTGTGATTTCTTGATGGACAGCTGTAAGTAGATCATCCACGCTTGGCTTCGCCTCGTAATCAGGAGGCCGATGTTGCCCGTTCACGCTGATTGGCTGGGAGGAACGTGCATCTGGCTCTTCGGTGTCGCTTAGATTTTCATCCGGTGCTTCTTCGTAGTCAGGTTCTGGTGGATGAGGTATCGGGATAACGAGAGTTCGCAGCCTCTCATCTACAGGAGGTATCTCCGTCCACTCTGGATCCGGGTAGTCCCAGTTGATCATGATGTTTTGAGGTAGGTCATCTTGTTTGGGGAAGAACTCTGTCCATTGACCTGACAACAAAAGATTGAAGATATTTTAAGAAAAATTACTTCTGCAAAGGTGGGAAGTACTACTTGTGAGGAGAGTCAACTCACGCTCAGCCGGATCACCTTTCAGCGTCCAATTGTATAAAAATATGTAGGAAACCTTGTCAGCCAGGTTGACTAGGAAGTACCCGAGTCGGTCAGGTGGTGTAAGCAAGTGCGGGGTTAATAACTTAAGGGACGTGCGTACTTTTGCCTCGGGTCTCGCGTTTAATCTTATCTACGTTCACGTATCCCATAAACTTTATCCATCTATGAAGCCCTAATCCGACTTGTACATCAACTGAAGGGCTGAGTCGAGCTATGACCTCGTCTCTCTTCAAATCTAGTCAGCCACAGGATCGAGATGCTGTTTGGACAGTAATGCTAAACGCACAGTATCCATGGTGTAGATATTCAGAATGACATTCTTCTCGTATGGTTTACGAAATGCAATCCTGAGCCATGCTCCAATCCAGTCAATTTGGGTTTGTTTTCGAGGAAGGTCAAAGCTTTTCGCCCAAGGGTTTATTATTACGACGTAATGATCGTCATTGTCTTTTTCATACGTGGTTCGCTTTAGTTTCTTGGGCATCCTTGACAGTACCAAGACACACGGATTACAATGAGAGTAGAAGTGACGGAGAGGACTGGAAAGTGGGCCTGCGCAGGTGATTCCGAGGTGATAGGACAGAACAAAGAGGCGAAGAGTAAAGTCGTGGCCGTGGTAGATTAGATATACCAGCACAGCAGATGATGCAACAAGCACTCGATATTGATGAGTCCTAGTTGCTCTGTTTAAAACGTACAAAGGCAAGTGTTGCCTATTATTTACAGCAGCGTGGTGGTGGTGAAGCACTGAAATTGAAAGATCACCACAAAAGGAGAAAATCGCGAGTCGCGTAGCACGTGCTGTGCTCCCACCCACAGATAATCAATAACGTCTTCTCTCCTTCTGCATCGTTACATGTAACTCGTCTCATTACCAGGATTACTTTTTGCTTTTTTCCCTAGCGCCGATTTGGAGTGTTTCACTCGGTCCTCATAATAAATTCTGCTGGTAGCATTTCTCTGGGATACGCTTCATTTTTTTTCGCAAAGTACCTCAATGTCGGACACTTGTCTGCGCGAGAGGCCTGGCAGCCATCCAAGTGCCATCTCTCGCCAGCTTTATGACAGAAGCCCCGGTCGTGTGCTAACGTCGCTACCAAACTCAACTCGATCGTTATCTACTCTCCCATACGACGTTCTGCTTAATATCGCGGAACTTTTAGAACCTGACGATGTTATGAATTTACGAAGAGTGCGTAAACTTCCAGTTAATGCATTTTCAATTCAACTCTCTCATAACGTACCTGCAGACTTGTAAATCTCTCCGAGACTTTGCCCAATCTCGTGCGATATGGCTCACTTTCGCAGCTAACATGCTCGATGCTTGCAAACCGTTACCATTGAATGGATTCCAAAGAATACGAGACCTCCACACTCCAGCTCTCTCAAACTTAATACGGCGTGGACGTCGTCTACATCATATTTGGACGCAAACGGACCCGAAGCTTATCAGACCATACAAACAGGTTGCTGCACCTCGACATGAAGATGTTGTCTGGTTATCACCGATTACATCAAAATATACTTTGTGTTGTACGAGGACGGGCAGGGTGCTTTGCTGGGACGTAGGTAAAGCCGAATGTGTTGCATCATGGTCTTCGGGCGCAGACTGGGAGATATGGAAGTGTCGAGTCGAGTTTGAGGAACGAATCGTGTATTTCGCAATGGCGAAACGGGGTGTGAATGGGTAAGCTGTATGATGAGATTTCCTAGCCCGTATACTCATGGAGTTTAGCTTTGGGACGGATTGTCAATTGATGGCCCTACATTTTCCTGGCGAGGACAACGGGTCTGAAGAGGCGCCCTACTTCAGCAAACTAACAAGCTTCTGCTTTCCTGGACATGTTATTAGCGTCTATCTCTTGGATCCCTTACGGAGATTGCTATCGGCATACATCTGGGTAGAAAGGACGAACCATCTCGGGTTGTACGTTCTCTTGGACTGGTCGATACCCCTATACGTCTTTTTAAATACTGGTATATCCTGCGTAAGCAACCCAGCTTCTCGAATCTTTTCTGACAAAGCTAATATTATTTTTAGGACCCCATGTCGCGCGAATGGTCCTGTATAGGTTACGACCCAGAAAATGTCGTCATCCATGCCGAAGAAGAAGTCCGAGGATACCAATTTTTCTACCCTTACACATTCCTTCAAACACTCGCAACACGTACTCCTCCGCCCGCGAGACAGACAAATCCACCACTCGTACCTCCTCCGCGTACCGTCTCTTCGGATTTTATCCCTACAGAAAACCCTTTTGAGAGCAAATTCATCACGCAAAGCTCGCATTTCGTTCGTCAATGGTGGCCCATGATTCCATACACGGAACGAATTCGCCGACGAAGTTGTACAATTCTACTGCAGACAATGACAGTACCACCTCCCGCGCCTGGTGGTCCACCTCTAGGTCCACACGACCCTCCCCCAGGCACTCATCTCTTCACTATTGCACAACATTACTTTAGCATACCATTACGTAAGGAACAGCTGCGATGGTGGTATATACGTGAACCGTTTGAGATCGTGTGTTATCCACATAACCCGAATGCAGAAGCACAGCAAGCGGATGAGGAGGTAGCGATTCCTGTACCACCGCAGGTATCTCAGCAGGCTATGGCTCAATTGCAGGCGGAGCATGAGGCTGCAGTGCTGGATGCGAACGCTGATGATAACGAGGATGAGGATACATATAGTGAAGTTACGCAATATGCAGACGAGGTGGAGACAGAAGTGCAATACCAAGTTGGCGGAGACGCCGACCCTGATTCCGACTCACCACTGCCTCTTCCAGTACCTCCACCAGCCGACGCATCGCAACAACACCAAGCCGCCATGGCAGCAGCAGCCGCAGCCGAACAAATGGACGACGGTGTTGCAGTCGTTCCTCTTGTAGCCGTCGACTTTGGTTGTGCTGCCTGGCTTGAATACGTCAGTTTTGGAAGCGACGACTTGCGTGTACGATACGTGACGTTCCCACCTGTTCACATTGACCGTGCTGCGGATGACTATGTTGGACTATCCTCGGAGAGAGACGTACATACGCTTGAAGTACCACCGGAGATTGATTTGAAGCATGTATGCCATATTGGTTTGGATCAAGCGCAGGGGACGATTATCCTTGGGATGCGGAGGAGTAATGTGTATATTTTGAGATATCACTGAGCGCTAGCGATTTTCCTTGGTTATTTGGTTGGGTTGGTACGTTTCTACTTTGGGTTATTTTCGAGTTGATTTGTTGATGGAGGGGGCTTATTGGATTGGACTAATGTAAATCAATCATAAACGATATCCAGGAAATTGTGCACTTTCATGTATATCCCTGATGATGTATATCCTTGTATTTGTATATCCAGACATAGACACGAGTATCCCACTTCAAACGTATTTGAAAGAAGTTGTAACATGACTCGTCATTAAAATTCATGGCGTTAGAGGTTACGATATCCAATTACTTGTAGTGAACAGAAAAAAACAGTGATACGGAACTGGGATATAGCTACAGTGATAGCTACGCTCATATCGTACATACACATGCAAGCCAAAGCAAAAATATAGAAAGCTCATTGAAACCACCAGAGGTCAGACTACAAATTAAACCAAGACGGAGAAATAAACGCCCTCTGTTGAAAGGAAGGCAGAGGCCGAAAAGAAATCTTACGACAAAAAATCAGAACCGAAGGGTAAATCACAAAATGACGGACCCGAATTAGGTGCAGAAATCAAAATTGAGACATTCATATTGTGCAAAACCTCCGCACATCCTACGCCGTCCGACCAGCAGTGTTAAGTTTCACCACCTCCACCTGTCACGCCAGCACTTTCACCGACACAAATACCACTAGTCTCGCTCGCGTTCCCCACTATCCCAAAGAACCTCGAGTCCTGGAACAAACTCCGCCACGCCTCCATATCCTCAGGTAACATTGGCAATACACTCTCTTCGCCTGTTGAGGAACGCATGTCGAAGCTTACATCGAAGTCGGAGGTGAATGCGCTCTGTGGCGAGAGGCGAGGAAAGGGCGGGAGGTTGACTGTGTTTGGAAAGGGAAAGGAGGCGGAGGTGTCGTAGACTAGGGGGTCGCCGAATGTTGGTTGTCGAGGTTGCACAGTAGGATTTTGACGAGGTTGAACGTGAGTTGGTGGTTGTGCAGGCGGAAACGTCGAAGGAGAGGCTGAGTTTGACGGGCCGACATTGTCGACGAGCATGTCAGGAAAGTTGGTGAACGCGCTGAACACATCCAATCCACTGGGTGATCTAATGGAAGAGAATTGGGAAGGGCTAAAAGCCTGCTCTCGCAAATTCGTTGGATTGTAGGTAGTTTGGTCAACTTGCATGAGCGAACCGCTAGTAAATGCGCTCGTATTTGGTTCGCGTTCTCGGTTAGAAGCATCAACACGACCAGTCTGATCAGGGTGTTGATATCCCGAACTGTCGCGCTTGTTCTGCGTTGTGTTTGTCCTATCCGCGGTCCACGTCTGTTCTGTAATTGTTCCGAAGGCCAAGGCGCCAGAGTGTTCCTGTGAGTGCTGCGCATTCACACCGGTAATTGATGGCCCGGATACAAACGATGGAGACGAGCGCGAAGGCGGCGACTTCGCAGCAATCTCCGGATCTTGCAAGATATTAACCCGATGTATTGGTTCAGGAGCGGAATCAGCTTTAAAATTTCCTAAGGCCTTCTTTCCATCACTAGGAAACTCTTTGTTTTCTTCTTCAGAACCTGAGCTGAAGGCAGGGCTAGAGATGATCTGTGATGGGACGAGATGCCCGTGTCTCAACAGTGCTTGTTGTGCTTGTTCTCGCAGGGTGAGTAAAATAGCCTGAGGGAAGCGGAAATGGAAATTAGAAGTAAGCGCTGTGACTCGAGTGAACGGTAATTGACGGGAGAAGACGCACCAATGCACTTTTGACGAAAGGATGTACCTGTGCTTTTAGGAACATCTCAACGGCGAGGTTGAACTCCACATATGCCTGCGGTGCAAGTGCGGACTCCGATCCATTTGCAGCAATGGAGCCGAGCATCGTGGCTCCGTGTAATGCGTGAGCCCAGATAGGCCAGACCCGCATAACGCAGTGTGGGTTTAAGTCGAACTGAGTGCGAGTAACACGTAGCAACGTTGTCGCGCTGCGATACGTGGAGAGGAATGACGGCGCGAATTGAGAGCGCATTGGATTATCTGGATGTTCGATCAACGCACGAGCAAAGAAATGGCGATGAATAAGCATTAGAACTTGGTGTCGGTCACGATAGTCAGCAACATGCCAAGACGATGATGTATAACCCGACACATACCCATGTCTCTAAGGAGATTAATCTCAGCGCAACATAATCCTCGCATTCCTGTACTATCATATCCCTGCGGGTATGAGAGTATTGGACCTTTACTCGGACCAAATGCACGTATCCTCTGGTCCAAAGCCAATATTTCGGAGTACTTTACAGGGCGAAGCGTACCGAGCTTACTAACAACGTCAGTCAATATCTCTTTGACATATCTATGACGCAGCCTCCATATTGCTAATGTTTAATTGAATCAGGTCCTTCAGAAAAAGGCAAGAAAGTGATTTAAGGGACGCACAATCTTCTCCCTCTGCCTCACACTGCGTATTAACAACGTCCGAATCGTCCGGGAATTCACAATCAACGACAGCAGGGCTGAATGTTGCAGGTCGTCCGGGACCAAGACTCTGGACAAGACGTGAACGTCGAATTAAAAATGATAGGAAACCAATACCTACTTTCCACACGTCAACCGAATATAGTTCCCAGAACACACGTCTCCTTCGTTGAATGAGTTTCGGCGAAAGGTTGAAGTGAGCCGGATCACGGTCTACATCGTGCGCAAAAAGAATTCAGAAATAGCATATGTGCAGAAGCTGTGTTACCCACTTAGACCGATCTGTTGCGAAACGGTCAGACAAACTGCTAAGAGAAACATGAAAAGAGAAAAACAACGCACACTTGCTGCAAGTGACAGAGCGAACGACATCATTTTCCATGTCCCCTCAAGATCTCCCTTGCGACACGAAAATAATTCATATGAACCTAACAGAGCTATCGCTTGAACGGCGTGAAGACTAGCACCTTCGAAAACGGGCTTGAGACTAAGCGCCGTTCGAGCGAGGTGATAGTACAAATCTGCTTCGTCGTTCCACGGAGGAAGCGTTAGATCTGCTGTTGCGCCGCATGCGAAGACAGCAAGCAGCAGTGCCAGAGCATGTGGGTCTATCGCAGATGAGGCGCTCGATACGCTACTCTCAGATGAACCAGGGCTACTTTGATCTGAGCCGGGAGTCTGTCGCCGCCGTCGATAGATATCAGGAATTAGCTCTTCGGTAATTTGTTCGCGATCTACTGGTCGGAAGAACCATGATAGATTTTCGAGGTAGGCTTCAACGAGGGAAGATGCGCGGAGATACGAGGGAAGTTTCTCTTCAATATATGCCTGTATTTCCTGTGCGGGTAAGAAGAGTGGAGTGAACGGGAACGTCCTGCTGAGGTATGAGACAGACGCTGGGAGTTTCAAACTCGAGTCCATCATCGACAACATGTCTGGCACACCCAGATGTCGCTTCAAGCAAGTTAGCTAGAATTTATAAGAATGTTCTCGTAGGTAGCTCACAATAAGTAGTGCCTATGCAAAAATGTCAGCTGCAATTAAGACTGAATTCGGATTGTTACGCACGTCGGCGCCCCCAACGTATGTCTCCGTCCCTTTGTCGGTAACCGTCAATGTTCCAAAATGGTCTAGAAAGTCCACCCCGACAAGGTCCTCCTTCTCCGGCGGACCTTGCTGGGTGGTGGCATTTTTTATTGCTAGAAGGTCTTCTGCAAGCAGCGGGTGCTGCGAAGAAAAGACGGAGCTGTGCGATATTTGAAGCGCATCTTCGAGTTGTTGTATTCGCTTTGCCATAGTCGAGATCTTGTCTTTGAATGCACCAGCTTCTGCAGCGCCAAGCCGAGAGCCCTGACCAGGTGCGAGAGTTCCTGTACAAGGATACGTTAGAAACGTGGCGTAAGGCCTGTTTCTGGTCAAAATAATCCTCACCGTTTGGGCATATAGATTGACATCCTTTCCGGACGCAAGAACTGCAAGGAATCTATCTCTCTGTGAGTCCGAGGAAATATTTAGTTTCCATGGAATACATACCGCCTTATCGCATTTTAGTTTATGTCTGCAGAACTCGGTATCAAAACACGTTACAAGACATTAAATGACATACCTGCGGCACTCGGCGCAAGATATTTCACCCCTAGCTCTCCTCTGCTCGACTGGGTCCTTACCTCTCATTGTCCTTTCAGAGGGGGGCATTAAGCGACGATTGTCAGGGGGGAAGAGATGCGTAGCTGGACCTGCAGGATATACGGTTATAGCAGCTTATGCAAGCGTCTGAAGTAGATTATGATGAGAGAAGAAGCGCGAGAATTCTGGTTACCTATGTATTTATCAGTCTCATCATAATCATTTTGGTATGGCTTCATTGTTACGGGAATAGTCGTTGGCTGTGCTCGCTTGTCATTTCTCTGACACGCTAAGTTGGACTCACTGCGATTGAAACGGCCTCGATGAGCAAGTCCTTCGGCAGCTTTGTCCTGGAATGAAAACACGTGCCCCCACGTGGATCACCAACTCGGTGACCGTTTCATTACTCATTTTACTCATTCTCCAATTCTCCAGTTCAACGGCTTTCTGGCATAAGAATATGGTTGGAACATCATTGCATTTTGCACGCAAACTGAATTCAAGATGGTTGTGAATTGGTCAGTCGGAACAAACGTTGCGCTTACTAACAAGGTTGCGGACAGAGATACGATTCGGGGATTTTCGCCGAGAAGCAAATGAGAATTCGCATTTTAGGTCGAGTCATGGGCGGTGAACGGAACCGATTTGTCAGTCAGAACCATTTCCATTGACCGCAGCAGGGCATGGATCCACGTTTGCTTGAGTGGGCAGATCTAGTAGATCACCTTTAACGTCATAACAGACTTGCAAGACAGCATCCGGATTCTTCCTGACTATGAGGCACCATCTCACCTCAAAGAGCGTCAAGGCATCCATCTGTTTTACGAAGCGTCCAACAACATCGACAATGCATAGGTTTCATGATTTGTAGGGATCTTACGTGCAAACGGTTTGTTTCGACGGTGGATCAACCCACTGATCAACTCTCCCAAATTGATACTGTAGTACAGGTTGTCGCCGTCGAATGTCTTAACATTGCAAGATGTGCCAAGATATTCTAGGCCTCTCTAAAGCTCCAATATTGCTGTGCAGCAAAATGTGGAATCCTATGCAGGAATTGCGTGTTTCGCACTCGTTCTTTTATCGACCCTTCTTCCATTTCTTGCAGGCGAGTAGTGAACATAACTTCGTGGTGATCGCTTGAACAAAAACTAATATTAGGTCTGAAGCTACGCGGGCTACAGAGCCGCGTTCAAACTGCCTGTTTTGTTTTTGCTGGAGTCAAGGTACACATTTATTATGCATTTATCTCAAGCATGACTCGGAAAAAAATGTCCTCCGACTTCTCGAAGTCAGACATCGGATTCTCTCAAAGATGCGCTGTCACGGACAATGGATCAAAAGAGACTTCCTGGTCCCATCGTTCCACCTACGCATCAGGCGCTAAGTATAGTAGGAAGCCTGAGTGTTTCCGGCCACTAGGAAGCCAATAGTGCTTCTTTAATGTTTCAAATCCGCATGGAAGTCGCACGATTGTACGACCATCAGCAAACGTCCACCGAGTCACTAGAAGCGTCTCAACTCAATTATACCCGTACTGTCGCGGCGCCCCTTGCGGGCCAGACCCACATGTGGGCCATTTTACTATTCCTCCCCCAAATTTTGCTCAAACCTCATAAAAATTTGTAGATATGTAGCTAAACATCTAATAAATATATATCTAAAAATTTGAGACGGAATAATGAGCAGTAAAAAAGTTATTATACTTACAATCTGAAGAGTATGAAAAATTACACTTTTGGAGTGAACCAAACTCTTTCCCACACAATT
>NW_006760386.1:6233139-6233516 GCF_000271605.1 Fomitiporia mediterranea MF3/22
TGTATTAGTATGTTTTTTGTTGATATTATTTTTTGTAGAAGTTTCTGTGCAGTTTTAAGTAAGTTATAAGAAGAATTGCTAATAGTATGATTTTAACAGATTAGAATATACAAATTTACTAATCTCTGTCTTTATAATTTTTTATACTCGATTCTACTATTAGGACTAGTAAAATAAAGTTAATATTTATAATTATATACATTAGAAGTATATATGTACTAAAAATAATAACTTAAACTTAATTACTTCAATTTATATTATGTTATTATTTTTATAACTATAAAAATTATAATTATAATAAGTATTAGTAGTAAAACTACTGTTATTATCAAAAAAAACATGTGTCCATCCCTCATGATAGATATAATAAAGTATTA
>NW_006760386.1:6233536-6265996 GCF_000271605.1 Fomitiporia mediterranea MF3/22
AAAAGTAGTATAGTTATGATAACAGAAAGAGAAGGAATGTGAGCTTGAAGTAAAGGAGGAAAGAGCTTGATTAGTATTAATGTAAAATAGTAGAATACTTATAACTAAATAAAGAGAGAGATTATTAAACAAACTCAACAACTCAAATCTCAGGAAAGGAAGAAATATACTGTATATGAGTACTAGCATACTAGAAACATAGAGATAGTGTGAGAGTGGAGAGAGTAGGGGGGAAATAGTAGAATATAAGTAAATAATCCTAAGTTACTATAATAAGCCTGTTCCTGTAGATAAAAACACAAATTTTATTAGTAAATAAACTTTATATAACTAATAGAGTAGAATTACCTTTGTTTCCTATCCAATTAAGTCTAGATTGAAATGAAGCTGAGTTTGTGTACTGAGAATATGCACTTAGATACAGTGGGCAAATTTCTTTCCCACGGGTGGCCCACATGTGGGTCTGACGCGTCGAAGCACAACTTTTGGATTGTCATTTTATAAAATCAATGAAATATTTATTTTCAATTTTTTACAAAAATAAAACGAGCGTTTTTTAGATAAGATGTTGTAATATATAATTATATATTTTTTATGTTGTAAAACAGTTGTAGTAGTCAATAATATGAGAAATGGCCTTAAATGGCCCACATGGGGCGCCGCGACAGTACTGGATACCGCAGCGGCGGCGCAGCCTATCGTACACGTCATTCACGGCTCTGGATTGTAAAACAAAAGTACAAAGGACTATGATCCGCTTAGGACAGCCATACATGGACAGGATTCTGTAGTAACATTAGCGATTAATTACTATCTATACATTCTCATCACCAAAACGTGCAGAGTCTGACAAGGCAATATATTTACATGTAGACTTTATAAGCGAATATAAGAATCCACAATATGTAAAAAATATATGTCTTAGCAGTAAATTCCAATACATTTTCGTGTTCGATTTGGTGATGCTATACCTCCGAGCCGCAGCGCCTAGCACTCGGGAAAATGTGTCCATAGACTCCATACCGAGACTTGTGATCTTCCTCTTCCATCATGAAGAATGGAAAAGCAAGTGCATAGATGTGTTTCGCAAATTCTATACACGTTTGCCAAATGGTGGATTTATGCTTGAATATTTTTTGACCGTTCTGTACAGTAGATATGCGGCACGTGCAGAAAATTGATCTCAGGATTCATCACGTGCAGCAGAGTTTCCTGTTGTGGCGAAGACTACCAGGCCAGGCTTCACTTGCTGCATTTCCCCTGCCCTCTTTACAACACGTTCACCAACCCTTCACAGTATAGTGGAATGTGCATTCTCTTCCCTGACACAAAGCAAGTAACAAGTTATTGTGCGAGCCGACGAGGATTAGTCTAATACCACTATTCGTTCACCTGGTCGAACACACAGTTGTGGGATCTTGCCTTCGTTCCTTTTGTAAGCCTGCCCAAGTTCGACTTACTGTACGCCACCAGCTGGCAGTTACCTGTGACCATAACGGTTTCCCATGGAAAAGTCTGCTGCTAGTCTAGCAGTACTATAGACTTAGACTAGCGACATGGTCAAGGAGGAGAATTAAACTTGTCCGATATTATCGACGGTCTTCACGCTGATGAAGAGGTTGTGGTGCATGTTGGTATGTGCTGCAGACCTGTACTACTGTCCTTTTGTTAGCTGACTATGCGCATGACCAGATCTCACAGCTAGACCCAGACGATATTTCGTTCCGGGTGTAACACACGTAACCCTGCTGCTGCTTCATTTAACCTTCCCCAGGTCTGTTTGTTTGTTATCCATGAGACGTTGGAGTTGATTCTTCGCGACTTTGATTGTCTGGGTAGAATGAAACGCACAATACAACGCTGGGTCGGTTGATGGAAGAAAGGGTACATTCGATTTGGCCACTGAGTACGTTTGACTCATTGCGATTCTCTTTAATCTTGTCTGAACGATTAAACATCTGTACACAATCCAGACTCATTCATTGTCTGCGAATGGAATGTAACCGTTGTGCCAAAAGAAGACACTTTGCGTTTCAGCTCTGATGAATTTCAACACCCCGGTACCCGGGACAATCGCGATTCAGCATAGTAAACAGCCTCAAAGCGGAAAGCAGCATTATCCTGCAAATGTGGCTCGTTTGGAAAATGGATTGCTGAAAGCCTGGGGGAGTTTGTGTCGGTTTGGGCTTTAGCAATTGTACAGGATGCAGGGCGGTGTTGGTTACAGGCTTTATTATCGTTAGCACCTGCAAGATGTCTTAGTCGCATCAGGTTCAATGGGCTTTGTCAACATTGTAGATGATTTTAGTTCGATTTGCTTTTTCATTCGGTGCGTCTTCCTCTGTGCCTCATTGTTTCTCTGTTAATTCCCTTTCTTCAGGTAAACTGAGACGTAGGTCTGATTGTTAAGTTGAATAGCGTGGTAAGCCTCCTCGATTTTTTAATTGAGACTTTCATTCTAATGTTCACTTTGTGTAGTGGAATAATAGACGTGTTTTTATGCATTGATGAATTCTTAGAATTCTTTGTGACATCTGTGGTCACGCTTGTGGTCATGAGGCACGTGTTACTCCTTTTATGTACATTTTTTAACCTACATTTTTTAACCGGCCCGAGCACCTTATCCGGAAAACCCTCAACTTCCAGCCGCAAACCCGTGCATCGTCGACACGATCGCGGTGGCGAGATTTTCTCAAACATTTTTGCCGATTTTCCCGTTGTCGCTGTCATCCCTGCGCCTTCTTCAAATCCCTACGTGTTACCCATGTCATGGCCCCTCGAGCCCAAACAGCTGGCCAGTCGCTTCGAAACCGAAATCGCATCTCAAACAAGACCCGACTCAAGGTCATTAGAGGTAACATCGACGCCGATCCACTTGCGGTCGATGAGGACGACGACAAGGCACGGCTTGCCTCGACTGCTGGAGTCGATGCTGAGGATGCGAATGTGCGTTGTCCATTTCTTACGATTTTTTTACTTGTCTTAGACGACGACTGTGCCCTTGTTGAACGCATGGCGTGGCACGTTCTCATTGGCTGTCTCGTTTCCCACGCCATTCCGCGGATTGAATGCTTACTAATATAATACATTTCCCCATTTAGGAACACCATCTTCAAGCAGTATTGTCTGCAGCGTCACATCGAGCGACGAGCGTTGTCCCCAGGGCGTCGACGTCTGCCAACGGGGAGAACAACGTCAGGAATAGTGACAGAGCCCCGACAGCATTTATACCGGTTCCTGATGCAGCTGGCGTTGTTGAGAACGTCGACGAACTATACCCTCCAGGTCGATGGGTGGAGTATGCAACATACATCAAATTCTCCGACGCTGTCGACGAGTCTTTGCTGTGTGGACTCAATGATGGATTCACCTATATTATGGACGAACGTGATGCAGAGTGGCTGGAGAAGAACAACCAAGAAGCGCGCGGTGAGGGGACAAGCTCCCAGGCTTCCGCCTCTTCAACTTCTGGTGCGACAACACGATCCGGGCACCGCAGTACCAAGGGCAAAGGCAAAGAGGCGGAAGCGAACATTCCAGTGCCGATGAATGAAAATGATTTCGAGCTTGTCATGGGGCTTTTCGAGAAAATTACACACGATAATACTCCATTTCTTCATGTTGTATGTTTAAACCTCCTTCTAGATATGTTGCATTTTATCTCATTCCACTTTGCAGACTTTTCAGCAACAGCAAGACAGCTGTATATCCTCTTTCTCTGACTACCAAGATGTGTTCGCGAACGACCTGCCCAAAAACTATTTTGCTCGTTTCATGACTCCGCCGAATATACCGCCCCCATCCATGTTGGTACGCATGGCCAAGACAGTTTATCCTCATTGGAAGCAACGAAAAATCGAACGCGAAGGCCAGCGTATCATTCCTGGTTTGAACGTACGTTTCGCCATAGTATTCCCAGATCAGATTTTGCTGACGTGCACTGTTATTAGTTTGATGAATCTGACACGAAGAATGAATCTTACATCTGCTTCCGTCGCCGTGATCAGAAATCGATCCGCAAGACTCGCCAGGCAGCAATATCATCGGCCGACAAGCTCAGCCGTCTTAAAAAGGAGATTGGACAGGCGATTGAGCTGTCGACCTCGTTATTGCATCGAGAAGGAATCAAGAAGGAGTCGGTCATTGAAGCGGCTAAAGACGTCTGGGAGCGGCGTATCGCTTTCCTGGAACTGAAACGAAAGTCATTTTCATTCGCTGGAAAGGAGGACGAAGAAGTGCTGATCGACAAAGAACGCCAGCCCAAAAAATCTAAGGCCGAACAAGCGCAGTACGTATTTCGCCTTTTCATTATAAGAGATTAGTTTTTACTTGTTTTTCCCCTTAGGACTATTCGACTCAAGAGTCGGCCAAATGGCGATATCTCTGCTTCTCCTACTCCTGCTGAACGTCAAATGCGTCCGAAGGATAGGTTTGCGGCTATTCAACAAACCTTTGAGACAGCAATGAAGCGTATAAAGGAAGGGGAACATGGCTGGGATGATCAAATTGACGTGAGTCTGCGCTTATCGTTTTGGCAGAAAAGTCGAATTTGACTGTTCTCTAGTCGTCTTTCCAGCAGAGTCCTATTCCTTTACCAGACAAGTACTTCAAAGTTGTCCCCGAGAGCAGCACTGCAAGTGCGTCTGCCACTAGTGATGATGTACGTCGAGCACCTGTGCATACTCGCATGCGAGTCGGACGGGGTGGACGCCTGTTCATTGACCGACGACGGCTTCAGCTTCATGGTGATGGTGGTAGAAGTTCACTTCGGTCAAGGGACACGGAAACGCGCAGATCGACAAATCTGGATCCTACCGAAACTAGAGAGAGGCTTTTGGAGGAAGATGAGAGAGCTCGGCGCATTGAGCGATGGCGCTATGATTTGGCAAGCGAACCGACAGGTGCGGACGAAGAAAACCGGGGCCTATTTGATGACTACGATGCTAGGTAATTTATACAGTCGTGTTGATGTTCATGTAGCTGATGCGTTTGTCGCGGTTCAGACATATGCGCGTGCAAGCAATGCTTCTCAACGATGCCGACCCGCTTATGACTGACAACCGCTTACTTGTGTTCGATCCTTCGACCGGTACCCACAACTATGTCAATCCTGTGAAGCCGGTCCCTATCACGTCTTTGGTCCGGAGGGACGCAGTAATGCTGCAGCAAGTGCGGACGGCGTCAGGTGCGCAGCCACCTGCGCCTCAGTCTACTCAGCCGCAGGCAGTCCCTGTAGCCCAAACTAGCTCGATTCCTAACCCTCTGCAATCGCCCATTAAAATTCCAGCTTCCTCCAGTCCGTCGCATGCACGTGCCACTTCTAATGGAGCGCAGCGATCTCCAAGCAGTGCTTCCGCCACCAGTGCACAGGTTAGCGCCAATCCGAGTTCATCACCTCCCTCAAATCAGGCGAATGCGATGCACATTAACGGTCTTCCTCCGCAGTCGAGCCCAGTCAATGGTATGCCTTCAGTCCCCCTTGCATCTACCAATGGCGTCGGGAACGGCAACGTTAATGGCAATCTGAATGGTTTGATGAATGGTCTGAACGGTGTTGTACCTGGCTTGCAAGCCAATACAGGCGTCAATGCAGCCGTCTTTTCGCAGCAGCAAGCAATTGCCATGCAAAAGCAGAATTTGCAGAAGTTCTATGCCAATTATTCCGGAAATATGCAACGGAACAGCCAGTCACAATTTCCGCAGCATTCGATGCTGAATGGTGCTTTAGGAGGAGAAAATGTTAATATTGCGAACGCTGTGAACGGTGTGAACAACACGAATGTCATGGGCCCGGTTAACATGAATCTGAAACTGCCTGCCAACCGCCAGATACAATGGACGAACGCGGCTCAACGTGTCCAGTCAGGACAGGGTAACATGATGAACGGAAACGACGCCGCCGCGTTACAGAACCTACAGATGCAGCAACTTGCAAGTCTTGGATTACTCCAGTCGCAAAACATACCTGCGATTAATGGCCATAGTAATAGCCACCTATCTCCTCCGCGCTCCGCGCATTCGCCTCCAAATGCACTTGGACACGGTTTATCTCTTTCTCCACATATGGGCAGTCCTGCTCAATCTCAGGTTCATATGTCTCCATCGCGAAACATGCAGACTCCCGTTCCACCCTCTCCATCCCCACTCCTTCAGCACCAAGTACCTAATCTTGTAGGCGGCTTACCCTCGCAGAACCAAGGGTTTTAATCGCATGTAGTATGTTTCCTATGTCGGTATGTTACAAGCTGCATTCTTCCTTTTTCCCTTCCTTTTCGTGCTGTATGGCTACTATTCGCCCTTTCTTTGACTTTGACTTTCTTCGTTTATATTGTAGTTTGTTTCTGTTTCTTCGCTTTTATTCTTCTATTCCCTTCTACTCATTTTTGTTGACTTTTAACGCAGACGATTGAATGGCTGTAATTTATTTGTTCTATACGCAATAACTCAGATTTTCTTTTTTGGATTTTGAAACCAAGTTTTTTTTAATCTTGCGCATGCAAATATGATTGGAGTGGGGACGTGTGAATGTCGTGCATTAAAGATGTGTCTAAATAACACAATGAAAGTAAATAAGTGATTAAGATGATTTTGCAGGTGGAGTCCCAGCATCTTTCGCATTGCCCTGCTGTTGCTGATCCTGGGGTGACGGTGATGGACTGCCAACACCTGATAGAACAGTCCAGAGGTTGCCGGACATGGCTGCTGCTGCAGCTTGACGGTCATCTTCGATGAGCTTGTCGAATTGCGCCTTGTTAGCAGCGATGTAAGCTTGCTCCTCGCGGTAATGCGCCTGTGCCTCCTTGCGTTTTTGTTCTAGGTAGGTGAGTGGTTCCGGGGAGTGGGAATCCTAGTTAACGGGTTAGTTATATTAATAGAGTAGTCCATGACTAGCTAAGGGGGAAATGGTGGTGGAGTGACAGGACTTACGGAAGAACCACCGAAGAGGTGACTAAGAGTGAAACCTCCTCCGCTGGCGACTTTCCCCTTTCCACTCTTCTTCCAGTCCTCTAGGAATTGGCGTTTTGCCTCGGCCTCTTTCTTGGCGTACTCGATGGGGATGTTCTTCCCCTGATACGCTTTCAAAATAGGCCGTATGTCCTGAGGTTTGTAAATCGCAATCGCTGTATATTTAATTTATCTCCGCGTTAATCCAATTGGAGAAAAGTAATAATTCTGGTCGAGGAAAGGCACGAACATTCAAGGAACGGGATCATAGCGACTAGGTCCTTGTCCGACGGGTCACCTTTCCATTTGGGGAGAACGATGGCGTTCTCGGGTTGTAGAGCTACGTGTTCGGGATCGGTATCCATTATAATGACTTTGGAGAGATCACGGTTAAGATAGCTTAGGTCTTTGACGACGGAACCATTGACAGAACGAGTGGATTCTCGGAATAATTTATATGTGATGAAGAAGCTGTATGGGTCGAGTTTCTCGATTATAGGAATTGCAGTCTGCACAGAAAATATATATCAGGAAGGAATAAGAGAAGAAAGTAGAGATAAAACTAACATAGTGATTTTGAGTCGTGAATATGACGACTTCGTAGAATTGCGACAGGTATGCTAAGAAATAATCAACGCCGGGTCGTTTTGCTGTGCGCCAGCCATTTTTCCGCTGCAAGGGTAAATCAGCCGAGAAATAAGAGTAAAGCGTATAATAGGCGCTTACGTCCCACGTAGATGTTACTAATAGATCATCAATAGATAGTAGTAGAGTATATGGTTTTTGGAGAGGTGGCACAGCTGGTGGAAGCAACTCGTCCCAAGTCGGCTTGCTAAAGAACTGCGAGATGCTTAAGGTCGAAATGTAGATATCGAAAAAAAGTCAGGGAACATACGTCAAACATGCTTGTTATCCGTTCCTTCGTCCGACCGAATCGCGTAGAAGGAGCATCTTCCACTCTCTGAGGACATAATTTAAACAAAAGGTAATGGTATTAATAGTCGAGACGCTTACAAGTTTCTTCGCCTTTAATTCATCTGCTTCCCACTCGCGTCCTAAGTAGAATGTACCAGCAATGACACCAACACCAAACGCTGCTAGCGTTGCCCGACCGAGAAATCGTCTTCGTCGCTCAATACTTGAAAGTGAGTCTTTCGAGGAGCGGGCGCCTGTCCGTTGCATTGGTTCACCCTCAGACTCAGCCTTCGGAGAAAAGTCCAAGCTCAAAGACGTCGTAGAAGGTGGAGTACTCTCAGCTGATTCTGGCGTCGGCGCTGGTGAATCTGGGGGTTTCGTTGCATCCGCCGAGTTGCTGCTTTGCGAAGCTCCAGGGGACGTGAGTGGTTTTGTTGCTAAATATCGAGCATTATATAAAGCAGTTCGCCGTAAGCAGTGTGATGTACGAGACAAGAAGAGGCTCTGCATCGTCTGCTTAATGTGTTTTGCTCTGCAGGAGAGACACGGCGAGAACGAGTGCGAAACAGAACTCAGCAGAGAGATAGAGAATCCAGCACGATTTTCGTGTCATGCTACGTCACGTCACACTTCATATGTATATTTATTTTACCGAGCCGAGTGCAGTCCACAACACGATGAATTCGATTTATATTCCTAAAGTCGGGGATTGAATAGATTATGTCTCACCTCCTGCCGTTCCTGGAGGCCAAAAGAAATCAGAGTTCCAAAAGTAAAGAAAAGAGAAATAGTAACAAGGATAGCCGAGAAAAGGAGTAGAGATATGGCAGCAAATATTGGCTAGAAATAAAGAGTTTCACATTCTGGGAAGCTGCAAACAAAATGCCAAACTACAGAATTGTAAATTTTTTTAGATGTTAGATTAAAACAGAAATAATGACAAAAAATGTATTTTATCAAATTAGAACCAGTATGATTATATACAGTTGCTTTGAATACTTTGTTTCGAAAATGACAAGTTCTGCTGTTGTTCCTACGCAATCGGACTGGCTTTTTCTCGATTGTACTCCTTTCCTTGAGACATTGCGTATCCATTGATTATGTAAGCGGCTGCTTTGATGCATTCAAATTTCACAAATGCAAAGTTGTGCCAGGCTCATGACCCAATATCTCCGCAATGCACAATATTGGCCTGTATATTTTCTCGCGGGTATTGCGTACTAGAAGTTGATAGTAGGCGGCGGAGACGATGTTGCTTATCGATAAGACAGCTTGTCTGGGTCAAGGAGATAGCAACAATACAGAAGACGTACATCAATTGCCATTGTCTACACCGATCCTTGAAGAAGGTAATTCGAAGGAACTTATAGGTAGATCCGAAGGAATTGTGTACAGGAAGATAGGTGAAGTGGGAAGTGGTTGCCAATTTGACGTGCTTGTGAGTGTATGCTATACCTAGATTCTTCTTATCAGGTTCCTTTATACTTCTGATTAGATTTGTGAAGAGATTATCAATGGCAAGGTCTCCGGAGAAAAGGTGGCCATAAAGAAGAGAAAGCCTACAAATGCAGGTAAAAATGCTCTGGATAAAGAAGTTCTATTCCAGAACTTGTTCAGAGAGAAACTGAGTGACTCAGCATATGATTATATTGTGAGATCTAGTCGTATTTGCATCATACATATCATCACTTCTGATGCACATCACATCCTTCTTCGCACAGGCAAACTAGAAAGGAACGATAGGGGTACAAGGATCCCAATGTCTCATATTCGAGTATCTTGAAGGAGGAGATATTGCGCATTATGTCAACAGCCCTGTGAAAGGAAGTGAACGAGAAGAACAAGTCGCCACTTGGATTAGGTCAACATTTGCTTGTCTAACACGACTAGAGCATACGTCACTGACATCCTGGTGACCTCAGAGATATATTAGTTGCACTTGCCATTATACACTCCCTCGGTGTCTTGCATCGCGACTTGAAGTAAGACAAACGCATATTGTTATTGACACAATCATATACTTACCATATTTTATGAGGCCGAGCAATATCATTCACGCAGGGAGGAATGGGACTAGAGCGAAGTTGATTGACTTTGGCTGGTAAGTACATCTTAGTAAAGAGCTGAATTAGCGCATTCTGAGACAGGAATAGGGTTGTTCGGTTTCAAGAACCAGGAAGAAAGGTGAAAGGAGGGGCAGGATACAAGTTTAGAAGTCCTGAAGGCCATCTAGAGAACTATATAAATAACAAAGCAGATATATTCGCCTTAGGGTATGCACTCTTCTCCCTGTATCTATTCTGTGACTGAAAATGTCCAAAGACTCTGTACCTACATGCTTCTCTTAGGTCGACACCCATTTCTTCGTTCGGGAGAAGATTTTGCGGACAGTGGGACAAGCCGAGCTCTTATAGATAGAATCAGAGACGAAAACATAGATTTTGATCTCCCAGAGTTCAAGTCCTTCTCATTAGAAGGTAAGCTTTGAGCTTATACTATAAGATGTGAAACACACTGAATTGCTGCTTTGGCACACAGCTGCTGAGTTCTTGAAATTAGTGCTGCAAAAAGATCCAGAACAAAGACCTGATGCAATATTGGCACTACAGGACAAAGTGAGGCTTTGATTCTTCATAAACGACATATATTCTTAATAATTGTTGTTATCTATAGTGGTTCCGAAAGTTTGGACTTGATCCGATGATTAGGCCTGGTGATTCCTGGTGGGTGAAATGCAAATAGGAATTTGAAGCAGTAATTACATCAATACAAATTCGAAAATTAGTACCCTAAAGAAGCCATCTTCTTTCTCAAACAGATGAGAGCACACACTGTTGAGACAATTGGAATCATGTGCACTTAGAGCGTGAAGCTCAAATATTTTCGGCATGCTAACGGAAACAACATACATTGTGAAAGTGTCTTATATAGTTCATCAAAAATTAATCGAAGGATAAAACGACTGCACATATCATGAGAGAACGCCTTTAGCTCAAAGACAGCTGCTCTCAATCCGAACTTCTATTAGGATGGCTATTAGATACAGTATACAAACATTGCAGTTGTTAATACTTTGCTATCTTATATAATCTTCTACTTTGTATCATCCCATAAAGCAGTGTACCATCCGACTTCCCCATGTCTTATACTGTTGTACAGACTCATATCTAAGAATATTTCATAACTATCTCTATCTCAGAGAAGTAGAAAAAGGGAGGATGTCGCAGAACACAGGAGCAGCAGCAAATGGTGCTAAAGATGATAGCAGCAGTGCGAATAGAGCCAATGTATCAAGCACGTCAAAAGAGAATCGAGTAGGAGCGACTTTGGGGAAGTTTGATAGCAGGCCTGAATCAGTCGAATACAAGCGGATCGGTAGGGCCGGGAGTGGATACCAGTCTGATGTTCTTGTGAGACTGTCGATGCATTTGCCACTTTTGCAATCGTTGTGATGTTTTGTTGTATTAGATATGCGAAGAATTAGTCTCAGGGAAACCGTCTGGAGAGAAAGTGGTCGCAAAAAAAGAAGTGCCTAAATATTCAAGCAAATCCGCTCTTGAGCACGAGACTTTCGTTCAGGCGTATCTCAAAGAGAAGTTGAACGATTCTGCATACAATTTTATCGTACGTACCATCGCCACAGCAAACATATTCGGATTGTTTCTCACTCTAACTCAGGTTAAATATAAAGGGCTGGAAGACATGGAAGATGTCCAGTGTCTCCTCTTCGAGTATCTCGAAGGAGGTGACATCAAGCATTACATAGAGAGTCCTGTATCAGGCGAAGAAAGAGAAAAGCAGATTGCAATTTGGATGAGGTCAAGCCTGAGTCACCTAATAAGCGAAGATGTTAATTAACGATCTGTGATTGATTTTTAGAGATATACTGGTTGCACTCGCTATTATCCATTCCCTGGACATACTGCATAGAGATGTTAAGTAAGAACAGGTAAATCGATCGGTTGCGCTTAATGATGACTTTACTTTGCAAGGCCAAACAATATGATCCACTCAGGTGAGAATGGAAGCAGAGCAAAATTGGCCGACTTCGGATCGTAAGTCTTTCTCTCTCTAACGACGCGTTTTGCCTCGATATAAATGCAGCTAGTTCCGCGTTTTTGGAGCCGCCTGATAGGAAGGTAGAAAGCAGCGGAGCGTATAAATACAGAAGTCCAGAAGGTCATCTTACTAACCGAGTGAATGATAAAGCTGACATCTTTGCGTTGGGGTATGTAATTGCCTCCGATTGATGAGAGCGTACTTCTCAAAACGCTGCAGATTATCGACCTATGAATTGCTTTCAAGGAGGCGACCGTACATCAAGTCAAGTGAACAGATTCCAGACAGAGAATATCTCAATAGGATCAGAGACAGTGCTCCAGATTTTGACCTTCCTGAGCTCAAGCACTTTTCGGCAGAAGGTGAGCAGATGCCGAACGTTTAGATAAGGACGGATCGCATTGATTTTTTATCACAGCCATCGAGTTCTTAAAGAGAACGCTAGAGAAAGATCCAGAGAAAAGGCCGAATGCAGTGACGGCACTGCAGGACTGCGTAAGTCTCGTTGCCTTCCTGAAATAAAGTTTTGCCCTCATCATCCTTGGCGTAGTGGTTCCGTCGCTTTGAACTAGATCCAATTGTTAGACCCGGTGATAATTGGTGGTTAATAAAGAAGACGGATATTGGTTCAGGGGCGAGGTTTGCTCTAGTACCAGACAGACGGGCAAGGTGTGCCTTTCCAATTATTTAATTAGGCCCCCAGTTACGATTCAGATATGAGACGGTCGTACAGCATGAAACGTGTATTTGTGCCCCCTTAGAATAGCACGTGTAATGCTGAACGTAAGTCTCCTCGTTGGAAAGGAATTGCTTTGCTGGCTGTGAACGAATCAGTGATTACTACAGTTGTTTTCAAAAATGATGTCACACACAGATTTCACGTGTTTTGGTCACACTTTACTAAAAGTAAGAAAAACTAAACAAAAAACCTATTTTCTCTATAAATACAAAGTGTTATATAGTTATTAAACATTCAAAAATTATCTTTCAAATAAGAGCTCTATTATATGTAAGAAATTAAGCAATTTTATTTGTGCATATTTATCTATAAGTCTGAAAACAGTACTTGTTATTGTGTCAATGTATAAAACTATTTTCTAATCAAAGACTGTATTCTATGTAAGTCTTTCTAAGTATTTTCTTAAATAAAGAATAATACACATGAATACTTATTTCTATAGAAATAGTAATTCTGAGCAAGAATTATATTAAAACAAACACATTTTCTTTTGAATTAACATAATTATACTATTCTTTACTCAATTAGTAGTAGGATATTAGTAGGATACCTTCTCTTTTCTTCTTTAATTTGTACATATACTGTATTCTAACTAATATATAACTTTATTCATACTATACTTATAATGAAATGAAGGAATTGTAGTCAAAAATACATTACTTTGTATGAATACATGATTAGTACAGGTGGTTGTAACTGTAGTTTGTATTGCTGGCCACAAACTTTTGCTATACTATGAAGGACTACCCTTTCTAAAGATGCTTGCTTAATAGTTCTTCAGATACACTGGAGAGGTACTCTGTCTGTGGCCCAAGTATTATTTCTGACTAGAGTTAAGGAATGGACAGTTTGTCAGATTATAAGGTATTAGTAACACACAGGGAATGTAGAACTTGATGTGCTAGTTAATTGTGGGCAGCCACAAGTCTTAGACTATACAGATACCCAGGTAAGTTTATATTTCATAATTTTCTGTTGTCTCTAACTAATAGCCAATCTATAGTACCTTCTTAGTATAATAGATTACTAGAATGACTAATATTTGGATAAACTGTGAGAAACTTTAAGCTCTGTTTGTGGCAAGAAAGTTGCAGATTCTACTGTCTGGAGGGTATTACATTGTTCTGGTTTTATACTAAAGAAGGTGAGTCCTCTAATACAGTACTAAAAATTAGAAAGAAAAAACAAATTAATAATTTTGTACTTAGATCTCTTACAGAGTACTACAATACAATAAGTAAGCAAGAGTCCAGTATTGTATAGAGATAGCTGAGGAGGACCCAGAGAATACTTGTTTCATTAATGAGAGTACATATACTTAGTATACAGAGTTGTAAAATGTAGTATAAGTATTAGCTAACTAACAGGCTATTTGTAAGAAGATTTTTGTCAAGAGTAAACAGTGAGTGATTCTGGAATTTTCTCTTACTTAAACTAATCTTTTTCTAAATACTCTATCCTTCCAGCTATTACTATTTGTAGTATGCTTGACTGTATGATTATAGAAGAATCATACAATATAGTATTATTTTATACTTTTATTAAATCTGTTATGGCCAAACTTTACTCTAGTACTATTATTATTATAAACAACTACTCTATTCATAAATCTAATAAAGTCTGTAATCTTATTAAGTCTCAGTAAGCTCTATTATTTCTATTATTTCTGTTCTAATGTTTGTAACAGGGGGATAAAACTCAAATTCCTTCCTATATATTTACTCAATTTTAATCTGATTAAGTTAGCATTTTCAGTATTGAAAGCTCAATTACACTATACTAGGTTTGAGTATGTAGGTAATAAGGGGCTTACAGAGCTTTACAAGCAGTTGTATAGAGAAGTAATGTTTATAAGTGTAGCAGACTACTGTACTTTCTATTAATACTATGTGTTAGGATTGTAGGATTGGACCTATTTTATTTTCTTTATATCTCTGTCAGTTTTGTGAAAAACCAACATTACTACTGGATTTTCATAATCCTTAACATCTTATCTATTATTCTACAAAGTTTCATAAAGATTGTCTTAGTATTGAGCACAGGAGAGAGCTATAGAGACACAAGATAGTGTATACAATTACAATACAGTTAATATATTTCTTACCCAATATAGTAACTTGTACCTCTTTTGTATAATAGTCTCTTAGCCTATATTCTCTAATGTGTAATAATCTGTTAATTCTTCCTAGCCTCTAATGTGCCTGTTAGCTTTATAATATTTGTTCTTATTATTTCTTTAATCTTATTCTTAAGTTTTATTCCTTACTTTACTCTTGTTATTTAGTTATTATAAAAAGTAGCTTATAGATACAGTAGTTCCTTAGTTTTTTTGACTCTTCTTGTATTCCTACTTGTTCTCTTAGTATAAGTCCTAGCTAGTAGCTTTGGGAATATAGTTAGATTAAGGACTGTAAGTCTACATTCACAGTTTGAGAGTACTATTAACTTAGAGAACACATCTCCTTTAACACAAGAGTCAAAAAAACTTATCTCTACCTTAATACTACTCTTAGTCTAAGCTACTACTTGATTAATATCCTCCTAGTCAGAACTACTACTTGACTATCCTCTCTATCTGATTCTATTCTCCTTCAAGTCTGAACTACTGTTCAATTCATTCTACTAGAACAGTACTAAAGAAGTACTAAATACTGTTACAAATGAGTTCTAAGTTTGTAGTAATATACAAAGGCTGACAGGACAAAGGTATCTTTGTTACAGTCAGAAATACAAACTGATATATGTATAGACAAAGAACTCACCTTTGTTACAGTCAGAAATACAAACTAATATAACAAAGGTGAAGAATACTAGCTATATATACTAAGGAAATGGTTCATACCTAAAGGGGAAAATAAAAGGGGGAACAAAAAAGGGGGGACATAATACATACTTAAAGGGGAAGACAAAAGGAGATAGTATGTATTTAGGAATGTAGGGAAGGTGGTTATGACAAAAGGGGGACTTAATACAAGTACAAAGGAAAAGTATGTAGCTTAATAAGTTACTATAAGAATCTATATACAGAAAACACAGTTCTATACTAGGACAGGTGTAGAACTGTGTAGAAACTATTATAAGCTGTCAGACAGGCTTACACTCCTCTCCTCTCTAAAAAAATAGTACCCTTATAAGGATACAAAGCTAACCAGGCCTGTAGAACTTTAGAGGCTGATCTTTAAAGCTCTAACTATACTTTCTATTCCTGTCCCTATTTACCCTATCCTACTCATTCTACTAAATACTGTCAACCTTACTCTCTGTGCCTTACATTTACAATCCACAACACCTTATAAACCTCCTCCTCTCCTTCCACCAGACCTAGTTGATTAAGAGTATGTTGTAGAAAGAGTACATTATTATTTAGAATGTAATGCTTGAGTTAGCTTGTATAGAATTCTAGGAAAGTTTAATTAGAGTTAGGTAGCTCTAGAGTATATTCTGACTTGTCTAAGTTTGTTACAATAATAAAGTATAGTCTATTATAGTAAGGTATAAATTTTGCAGCACATTCTAGTATTTATACAAGGTAGTCCTAGTTGTAATTATAAGTAGAGAGTATAACTTAGTCTCTTACTGTAAAACAATCTTCTATAGTACAGTCCTGATTTGTATAATGTATCTAGTAGGTCTTAACTACTAGAAGAGTGTCTTGTACCTCTGTAATGTTCTAATGTATGTAGGCTAGGAATTCTAATACTTGTACTTCTAGAGAATCTACTTACAACTGTTCTAGTTGTATAAACAGTAGAACTGTTTACAGTAAGTATTTATAATATAGTTGGAATAAGGAATATCCTATAGAAGCATTTACTGTATTTATAATACAGAGCCAAACCTATAAGAGCTGAGCCTACCAACCCTACTGTTAGTAATTAATATAGAAGTATAGTAACTAGCTTACTATCTTATTAGTATACTTACTTACTCTATCTGTCTCTGAGTAGTATACTGTTAACATCTTTAGCTTTATACCTGTCCTTGTGTATAATACAGTCTAAAATCTGGACAGGAACAGACAGTCCTAGTTAGAAACAATTTCCTAAGGTAAGCTGTTTTTATAATACTATTTATTAAAGAACAGTTCTGTAAATTCTTCTACTATTATGTCTATCTTACACAGTTCAATCCTAATGTCTGTACTACCTAGTTAATCTGTTATTGTTACTATTCTGTTGTATCTACTGTCTTCTGACAACAGTCTGACAAAGTCAATTATAATACTCTTAAAACATACATTTAGAACTAGTAGTAAATATAGTAAACTAGCAGGTTTTGTAGTTAGGTTCTTGTTACATTAGTATACATTATAGTCTAGAATATAGTTCTGTTCCAGATCCTAGTACATATTAGGCTAATAGAATGAGTTGTGTAAGGACAGATAAGTCTTGTCTGTACTGAAATGTTCTAGTTCATTATACACAAGATAGTACAAGGTTTTGTACACATTTCTAGAGCTCAGAATCACTAACTAGTTGTTCAGGTATAGTAGTCTATAATCCTTACAAGCTTCTACAATACTTCTAAGATTGTATCAAAGCTTGTAACAAAACTCATCTGTGTTATAACTGTTCCTAATTGTTGTAAGAAGGTCAGAATCTGTAGAGATTTGTATAGATATGCTTCCTAAAGTTTCCTATACTAGGTTCTCATTTTCTAGGCTGGCCTTAAAGTCTGAGTGACAGGAGAGTGTATTAGTGACTGTGTTCTCTTCTCTTTTAATGTAATACAGCTTGTAGTCATACTAGGAAAGGTCCTTCATCTACTAGGCTTGTCTTTAGAACAGATTATACTGTGTATCTAAGTATTTAAGAGTATAGTAATTTGTGTAAATATGGAAATGTACTCTCAGGAGGTAAACACACCATTTCTTAAGTGTACAAACAATTGTAAGAAGTTTGTACTTATGTACTAGGTAATTGTATTCTGTACTATTGTATTGCTTAGACTCAAATGTTACAGGTTTTACTGTTTTCTATAAGGATCTAACACTAAGGACTGCTCTGGTTCTAGAATCACTCACATCTGTAGTTACATAAATCTACTCTCCTAAATTGTGATCTACAGAAGTGAGGCACTTATAGCTAGTAACAATAGACTTGATTGTTTTGAAAGTGTATTAGTGTTCTAGCTTTTACTCTAGAAACACCTTATTATAATCCTTACTTGTAAGTAGGGAAAGAACTACAGTATGTTCTGTAAGGTGTAGAAGGTATACTATAATATACTGTAAAAGTCTAAGGAACTTGCAAACATTCTAGGCTCTCTAGGACTATAGTTATTATAGAATGTGCTTGACTTTGTCTGAGTCTGCTTTTGTACCCTTTTCTATAATTAGATGCCTGAGAAACTTAACCTCTGTGTAGAATAACTTAGTTTTCTTCTACAAACAGATAAGACTCTTGTTATAGAGTGCCTACATAACCTTTCTAATGTTTCCAATGTGTTCTACCTTAGACTCTAACTAGATAATAATATTATCCAAGTAGACATAACAGATCTTTCTAATAAGATAGATACTCTAAGGCTCTTATAACCCTTTATTATTGTGTAGTTAGTGTGTTGTATAATCTCATTAGTATGACTGTCTACTCATATAGTCTGAACAGAGTACTAATTGTAGTGAGTAGAATATGTTCCAGATTTATACAAGTTTGGAAGAATGTGTTAGTCATGTTAATCTTTACATATATGTGTCCTCTAATAGTGTTATTTATAATTTTGTCAATACAGGACAGTAGAGTCTAATCATAGATTGTGTTACTATTTAGTACTTAGTAGTTGTATACTATGTATAAGAGGTCCTCTAGATCTGTCTTTAGGATTAGGAATGTAAGTAATACATACAGACTTTCTGACCTTTACAAATAACTAGTTTGAGTGTACTGATTCAGGAGTGTGTACTATACCTCCTAGTATTTCTGTAAGCATATGTAAGACCTTGTAGCTACTATCTTTGACAGGTCCTTAAACTGTATTTTGTGTGTAATACCTTTCAGAAGTTCTGTAACTAATAGTATAGAGTCTAGAAAGTAATCTTAGTATTGTTACTTTAGCTTCCTGTTTAAGGTCTCATATCTTTCTGACCCAGCTAGTGTCTTAATACACTCCTAAACAGTTGTAGCTAGGGATAGTACTGATTCTAAGAGGATACATGTAGGTTGTAAAACACTAACTGATTCTGTCTTTTCTACCTTTATTAGATCACATCTGGAATCCTTTAGGATAACTGTCTAACCTTCTATATTAATAACAATCCAGTTCTTCTAAAAGAAAGGGGTACTAAGAATCATCTTATTGTACAAGTTATTAACTATACAAGCTTTTACAACCTTTAATGTCCATTTCTAATCTGCTAACTACACTTATAACTTTACCTACTCTATAATCTATTTTCCTGACTCTTCTACTAATTTGATTGCTAGTATTATAATAATGTGTCTTTTAAGTAGAAAGTACTTAAAGCTTATCTGAGACACTAGTTTCTTGTCAATCAGAACTGTAGAACAGTCAGAGTCAATTATAGGTTAGATATGAATTAGAGTAGAACTGTCTTCTATAAGAATACAATAGTCTAGAAATAGTAAGGAGTTAGAAATTAGAATGTACTTAGATTTGTCTCTACTTACAAGTTTTAGTACTATAGACTACTTAGTTTGTACAGGTATAGTAGACTTTTACTTCAGATGTAAGGACTCTATATATACTTCTGTAATAGGAACTATATCTTTAGGTTTTAGCAGACCTGTCAGACAATTGTCACCCTTATAGTTTACAAACAGTTTATAGTACTAGAAACATTCCTAGTTCTTTATTAGAAGTTAGTACTGTGTATAAGACAAGGTAATACACTTTACAGTACTTTCTAAGGTAATCTTTAGACTGACTGTTATTAGAGTAAACTTCCTAGTGTGTAACTTCTCCTAGTCCTTCTTCTAAGCCTGTTCTACAGCTAAAATAGTTTCTACACTGTTACAGACCTTTGTACAATCTGCTTCTAACTATTCTACTAGCTTGTATACATACTCTAACTATTTGTAGAGTCTTACACAGTCTGTTACTTCCCTACCTAGGATTGGTTCTAGTGTTAGAAGGTAGTCTACAGGATCAGGAATTTGACTATTTACTAGTATTACTATATACACTCTTTCTATATACATTACAATCTGTTTAGTGTATGTTAGAACTAGTTTTATAAGTGTGAGACAAAGCTTAAACTGAAGATTAGAGTGTAGATTTGTCTTAAGAAGCTTGTAAAGTCTGTCAGAATTGAGACACTGATCTTCTAGGAGACTGAAATTTATTCTAGTAACTTGTAACTATTATTCCTAAAAGTTATAACTGTCTTACTGTGTTGTAAGCAACTTGTTTTAGGTTTGCTCTATCTAGTCTGTAAAGAGTATTTTGTACTAGAGCTCCTGATAGAATGTGTCTAGTGTAAGCCCCTTAAGCTTAGACTAGTTATACTTATACTACTAGTATAGTCTACTGTTCTGTAAGTATCCTATTATAACTACAACCATACAGGTTGTAAGAACAGATTTAGTAGACATGTACTTACAGAATGTAGAGATCTATAACTAGAGGGTATACAGTGTCAGATTGTCTAGAGTCAATATTAGAGGCTTTATAGTATTCTCTCAGATTAGCTAAGCTTTAGTAAATGTAGTTTAGAACATTATAACTTTCTAGTGTCTTAGAGTAGGCTCACTTACATTACTATCTACTTCTAATAACTCTGAGCTACTCTCTAAATCTGAGCTTAGAGTAGTTGTAAATGGTAGTAGTGTTAAGGAAGTAAATACAGATTCTCTAGTCAACAGAGGAGTAACTATAGTAGCTTCTAAGAATATCTAGTATTAGAGGAAACAAGACCTGATTATATGTAGCTAGGAAGAGGGCTGAACTTACTTTAAGACTATAGTAGTGTGTTTAGGAAGGCTGAAGAGCCTTACTAACAGTAGGGAGTGTTCAGGAAGGTTAGAGAACCTTACTAATAGTAGGAGACATTTAGAAAGGCTAGAGGAACCTTACTAATGTGTAGTACAATAAAAACTACTTTATTAATGTTAAAAAAAAGTAGAACAGTACTAGGAAAGTACTGAACACTATTACAAACAAGTTTCAAGTTTGTAGTAATACACAAAGGCTGACAGAATAAAGGTATCTTTGTTATAGTCAGAAATACAAACTAATACATATATAGACAAAGAACTCACCTTTATTATAGTCAGAAATACAAACTGATACAACAAAGGTAAAGAATACTAGCTACATATACTAAGGAAATAGTTTATACCTAAAGGGGAAAATAAAAGGGGGAACAAAAAAGGAGGGACATAATACATACTTAAAGGGGAAGACAAAAGAAGATAGTATGTATCTAAGAATGTAGGGAAGGTAGTTATAACAAAAGAAGGACTTAATGTAAGTATAAAGGAAAAGTGTGTGACTTAGTAAGCTACTATAAGAATCTGTATACAGAAAACACAGTTCTATACTAGAACAAGTGTGGAACTGTGTAGAAACTGTTGTAAACTGTTAGGCAGGCTTACACTTACACATAGTTAGAGCTACTACTTGACTTTCCTTAACTCAAGTTACTACTTAGTTACTCCTCCTACTTAATCTACTCAATCTGAGTTACTACTTGATTGTTTACTTAAACTGAGTCACTACTTTGTTTAAGTATTCCTTACTTCCTTTATAAATATACTTTTTGCTTTCTTAAAGAACTATTAAACTAATTTACTATCCTATTAATTCTATATTATTCCTCCCTCATTTGTTACTTTATTTTCTATTTATTTTATACTCTACTCTTAAGGTTGAATCACTACTATCCTTTGCTCTCTTTCACTCTTTTGAGTTTGTGTGTTGTCTTTACAATTTGTATAACTATACTCTTTTTTAAATACTTTTTGACCTACTATTTATAAAGCTTAATCTCTAGCCTTTATTTACTAGTTAACTAGAGTCTCTCTCAAGTAGTAATGCCTTTAAGGACCTTACAGTCTGAAAGTCCAGTATTGTCTTATAGTTATTTAGTATTATTAGATAAGAGTTACTAGATTGTACTTAGAACAGAGTATATATAAGTAGCTTAAGAGTTTAAAACTAAATAATTAAAGTTGTCTAAACAGTAAATTAGTTGAAGGAACTGTCTCTAGGACTTAGACATTGTTCATAGTCATTCATACTATCCTTTAACAAAGACTCAGACATTTTAAAGCTTACTCAAGTATTTGAAAGAGTATTTAGTACTTTAGAAGTTGATTCATTAGAGTTAGTCTTAGAAACAATGTTAAATCCTTTAGGAAACTCTCCTACACTCTCTTACAAGTGTTAGGAATTGTAAAATACAGTAACTAAGAAAGTCTAACTTAAGACTTGAAACCAAGTAGTTTATAAACAAAACTCTATTAGTTACAAGTCTAAAGATTAGCTAGATCCTTAGACTACCTTTGTTGTCCTACTTAGTAAGAACTTCAGCTCAGTATTATAAACCTCTAATCATTACTAATGGGTGATCAATCCATTAGTAGAGAGAGGGGACAGGAAGGAGTAAGTACTAAGTCAGTTAGGAAAAGGTAACAAAACCTGTAAATAAGGTCTTTATCTCTCTAAGGTCAAACACATACTCTAGTACTATATTACTTGATAATCTCAACTAAAGACAAGTTATTTGTATGCTTGTATAGAGAGGGGATCCAGAAAGAGTATAGTGTCTAAAGTAAGGAGAATGGTAGAGAAAGACTAGGAGAATATCTAAAGAGATAAAGGAAAATATTATACTTACTTATAAGAGAAACTATATAGCTAGCTAGGAACTCTTTGTATAAAGACAAAGGACTATTAGAGCTAGTAAAGAGCCAGAGCTAGTACTCTAAAGCTCTATGTTTAAGAAGGACTAGTACTAGTGTAAGGGAAAGGAACTAAGAGCTCTAAGGAGAGACTATAAGAAAGTAGTCTCTTATATACACTTTACTCATACAAATGAGAAAGTAATAAAGTTATAAACATGAGAACTATATGAGGACAATATAAGGAATACACAAGACATTCTAGAACTTTAGTTCTAAGTTCTATAATTAAATACAGAAGTATAAAGATAAGGTTAGAAGTTAATAAGGATAATTGTCTCCTAAACTAAGTCTATTAAAGAAGGCTTAGGGAAAGATCTAGAACATTAGTTGTCAGTTCTAGAGTGTACACAAGACAGTCTAGAACTTTGGTTGTAAGTTCTAAGGGTAGTACAAAAGTACAGCCTTTTATATTACAGAAGTTATAATACTCTATCTTATAAGAAAGTGTATTACAAACTAGTGTACAAGAAGTACAGATTGAGTCAGACAGAGTCATAAGAAGACTATAAGAACAATAGAAAACTCTACTTTATAAGAAAAGCATTATACAGTCTACACAGTATAACTAGTTAGAAGGACTCATAAGGAATCATTAGAAGCTTGAGAGGAAGTATGGAAGACATAATAATATAGTAAAGGAGTTATTAGAAGATTAATCTAGAATACAAGAAGATACAAACTAGTATTAGAAGATTAATAGAAGACACAAACCAGTATAGTATACAGTCTAAAGGATTAGCCAGCTCTACTTTATGAGAACAACAGTAAAGAGAGTTACTAAAGTTACTAGAGTAACATTACTCTAGTAAAAGGTATATAAGGAGGCTAGTTTGGCCCTCAAAAGATAGTTTTATTAACTTAAGTTACTTAGTACTTAGAAGTACTCTACTACTAACCTACTAGCCTACACTTGTAGCTTAACTAAAGTAGGACTCCTCTACCCTCTCACTCTACAAGTCTATAAGTCTTACCCTCTATACTCTATTCTGTTACTATTCCTAAGAATCAGGACTAGTAAAGTGAGTATATCTAACAACAAGCCTGTACAGCTCTAGTAAAGTGTATATATGTACTTAAACATGAATTTGGTCTCTTAATTGATTATAGAAGCTACTAGTCAAACTGTTACTATAGTAAAGTATTATACTCCTACTAGAAACCTGGGAAAGATTACTACAGCTCTTAGAGAGTATAAAGGAGGTAAGAATTATTAGGACTTTAAAGAGAATGTTTACTATATATTCTAACTAATGAAAGAGTCTTCTATAACAGTAAAAAGAAGATACTCTTTATACTTTCTTATTTAAAGGAAGAGACAGTTACTATATAAGTAGAAAATTGGGTTACTTAAAACACAGACACTAATAGTAAAATTCTTTGTATACAATCATTCTAAGAGTTTATAGAGTAACTAGGGCAATTATTTAATAACCCTAGTAAGAAAGAAACTACTATCTAGAAGCTTAGACAACTCAAGTAAGGAAATTACTCTATAAATGTCTTTTTCTAACAGTTTAAGATTCTTAAGACTAAAGCTAGACTGAGTAGTAAAGTATATAACTCTATATTAATTAATTTACTTTAGTATACTCTTAATCCTAAAGTACTTCATTTGTTAATACACTTATTACTAGTTCTAAGTACTTATAATAAATAGAAAAAGTATACAATTCAGATTAATAATAATAAAACTTGACTCAGGGAGACTCTTACACACAAGGGACTCTCTAATAGTTAATCTGACAATTGTCTACACTTTAATCTTCCTAACAAGGCTTACAACTCTTCTTAATCTAATTCTACTGTGTATTTTAAAGCCCTAAATGTACAGACAAATTCTCAACTAACCTTACATCCTTTCAGGTTGACTCCTAATAGAAAAACATTCTTAGGAGCTAGAGAACTAATAGACATCTTAATTAACAATACTAAGAAAAATTAAGCTTGTTACATTTGTAGAGAGATTGGTCACTTTGTTAGAGTTTGTCCTTCTTAGTATTAAAGAGTTAGAATGATTCTCAGAACTATAGGACCTAAGAAAAGGTTTGCTTTTGTAGAGGTAATACAGGAATTAAAGGAAGAGGACTTTATAGATGAAGAATCAGATGAGGAACAGATTAAGAAAGAGGAGTCTTTTGTCAATTCTTAGGTATAGACACTATATTGTCTAAGAAAGAGTTTGTAAGGAAACTCACTGTTCCTCACAAGAGAATTCTAATCACCCTTAGTTTACTCAACTACTGACTAGGATAACCTAGTACTTGAGTAAGGGGTTAGGGGAAAAGAATCCCCTTTACTTAGTAATTAATACTGTTTTTTATAGGGTAGTACACATGTAGATATATGAGGAGGAAGTATAACTAACTACAATGAGAATATATGTGCTTGTAGGTCCTACTGTACAATGGTCTGCCTCAATCAGTAATGTAGTAATAAGTGTAGTCAAACCTTACAATTCTCTGTACAATTCACCTTACAATTCTAGAGAGTGAATTGTAAGGTGAATTACACATACAGGTTTGACTAGCACACTTATACATACACAATTCACCTCAATATACTGACCCTTGATCTTAAAATTACATAATATAAAATTAAAGAAATAGTTTTTTTTGTGTATATACATATATTTATCTGTAAGTATACTTATTAAGTATAAAGAAACCTGCTATTATTGTATAAAATCTGTACAATAAGTTGTAGAGGCACACCTCTAGTAACAGCTAAAGAGCCAGCTGGCTCAGAAGCTTGGACAAGCTCCTATACCTTAGTAGGCTATACTATAGCCTCTCTCTAACTCTTTATTGTTATTATCTTTGGATCTTGAGCTACTTTCTTTTAACATTGAGTCTACTAGTCAACACTCAGACTCTAGTAATAAAGCCTTATACTCATCCTCTACTACTACTTCCTTCTCATCTCATTCACATTCCTCTACTTCTGATCCTAGTAATCCTAGCTTAGCTGCCCCCTTAAATAATCTACTGTCTCTATTATTCACAACTATTCTGGACACAACTTTCTGTTATATTCAAGCAGAACTCAGTACTTACTATTAATCTAAACAGAAGAGACAAGCTTATAAGCCCCCTCTTACCCTCTCATATCTTCTTATTTATTATTATAACAGTCTAGTTGATTTCTGTAGCTATCTCTGTATTAATCCTACAACCTTTGATAAACTAGTGACTGAACTACAACATGACTCTGAATTCCTGAACAATTCATCCTATACTCAAATACTAGTTAAATTTCAGGTTGGTCTTGTTCTGTATAGATTTGACTACTATGGAAATACAGTTAGCCTTTCCAAGGTTACAGATTGGGCTAGGATTAGTAAGGGAACTGTAGAATTGATTACTAGAAGAGTTCTAAAGACTGTACTAAAGGACTCTTTTAAGAATCAATTTCTTAGGGCCCCTACTACTACTAAGAAAGAGGAGGCAAAGAAATAGGTAGAAACCTGTTCCTGTTATACTTAGAGAGATGGCTAGTGTATGGTTAATAGAACTCTGGTCTCTCTATATGCTAGGCCTTATTAGTATAAGGAGTCTTATTTTGATAGGAAGTCAAGATACTCTCTAAACTTTCAAGTATGTTCTTTTCAATTTTATCTCTACTTTTTACTTATAACAACTTTAGATTGTCAACTTGCTTAACAAAACAATTATTAATGTTAGGTATAGTCACACTAGTAGTACACATGATTCAACTACTTAGGAGCAAACAGTAGTGTATCAGAAGCATAACCAGTTGTTTACTAGTAAAGAGTTTATTTAGACTGATTCAGCTTATTTAGTAAGTTAATTTCTACATTAAATTTCTATTAATCTAATACAAGACTAGCTTTAGTAATAGCTTGTTACTCCTTACAAAAAACCCCTCTAAGATATACCTGAAAATGAAGAGTTCAATAAGCATCTCTCAATGATTTGGATTCAATCAGAGTATACAATTAGCTTTTTGAAGGAACACTTTAAATCACTCAAGAGCCTTTGGATTAAAATTGTTTATAAAAAGACTTATTAGTTTATAACTTATTAGGTCCTTAGATGTATTATTTTACATTCATTTGTAATGAAATGTGAAAGGGAGGAGACAGAGGAGGAGGAGAAGGAGGAGGAAAATGACTCTTTTATTAAGGAGGGGTTGTCTAATAGGTCTGAATTGTCTAGTAATGAGTAAGTACTACTAGTTGCTCAATCCTCTTACCTAACAGCTAGTAAGAGGTGCTAGGAGGAACTCAAGAAAAACCTTCTAGAAGCAAAGGCTCAGTTAATAGAATAGTAAGTTTCAGTTATTTATGAAAAGTACAAGTACTAGACTAAATTTTGCCTACAGAACAACTACACTCCAAATTTCAAAATATAAACATATTACATTATTATACTCTAGTCATAATAGTTTAGCAACATAATACCAACTTTAAATACTATAGACTGTGTAAGATATGCCTTACAGAGACTTACAGCTATAGTAATGTCTAACACAGAATAGGTAAGGGAGAAACAGACTAGTAAAACATTAGTCAATTCTTTAGCTAGGCCTTAATACTATACTTACAGTTGTCTGTTAAATGTAGATGTAGACTTGACTATAGTCTTGTAAACAGACTGAGCTTGACTGACAGTTTCAGTGTGATAAGCCTGGTGCTCTATATATAGTCTACTTGTACTAAGCTAACATACATTCAATATTACTCATGTTTGTTTCTTCCTACAAACACTGTTTGTATAACACTACTTGTTTAGTGTACTAAGAAACAGTATCCTTCTTTTCAATTACAGTAGCCTCTGAGCACACAAGGGATGTATAACATGTGTTAGGTAGTGAGTAGGTTGTTCTGATTTCTCACCATTATTAACAGTTAACACTGAGTCTAGGGGAGATTGTAGTCAAATTAACAGTAGGCTCTTACAAGTAGTATTATCCAGTCAACATCTTAGTGTCATCTAGTCAATATCTTAGAGGAATGTGTTGTACTTAGGTGCTGAATATTTATTAGTCAGCTGAAAATCATGACAAGTACTAACAAGTTGTTACACACTTAGTTACAGTACTAGTTACCCTGACACTATACTAAGGATATGATAGAATCAGACATTCTGTATAGAAAACACATAATGTACTAACATACAACTACTACACCTCAAATTGTACTACTATGTCCTAGAACAATAGTAATGAGCTTGGTACACATTGTTAATAAAGTATGAGAGGAAACACACTCTACTTGGTTCAATTCTAGTACATGATCCTGTGTTCTTAAAAGTGAAAGACTGGCCCTAAAGTAAGTAGATACTAGCAAAACAACTATAAAATAAAGATCTAGCAAGCTGGATACTACTCCTAGAGATGTGGAAATAGTCTTGAAGGTTTCTCTTAAAGGTTTGTAGGTAGAGAGTTAGATGTGGAGGAGGGAGGTAGTTGATAGTAGTGGTAGAAGAACAAGAGAAGATCACATACAGTAAGCCTCAAAATAGTGTCACATGTCTACTCAAAAAATGATAACATTTAAAATAAACTGTATACCTACCTATTACTTGTACACTACTGTATTTTAAGGTACATAGTAGTGTATTTCAGACTAATTAAAACTATTAGGAAGAGGAGAAAAGTTTGAATAGAAAGAGAAAGGCAAATCAAATACACCTGGTTTAAGTACAGGTGTACTAGATTGACTTGAAGGAAAAGAAGAGCTGTCATACTCAGAAACATGAGAATTAACCTGACTAGTACCTATATTCTGTAATTTCCACTTCTCTTTCTCCAATTCTGCTCTTATCTTCTCAGTCTCTACTAAAAGACACTTTTGCTCCTTCTTCAAGTTGTCCTTTTCTGACTTTACCTTAATCATTTGTATCTTGACAGTAGTATCAGCTTTTGCTTGGACTTGCACAAGTGCTAGGTGAGTATGTTTTGTCTTTTCTTCTTCAACAGTAATACCTGACAGTACATTAAGACCCTTCAGCTTTACTAGGGTGCATTTTGATAATGAATTAACAACTAGCCTGATAACCTCCTCCTCCTCCTCCTCATTTTCTTGAAGGTCTATAGAGCTTGCCTTATGCTTTAGGCCTTACTTTAGTACAGTATCTTCACTTTCAGACTTGAAATCATTATTATAGTATAGACTATCCAAATCATTGTTAAGAACTCTAAAATTAATAGGTGTAGACAAGTTACTAAGCCTAACAGGTGAAATATTAGAGTGTTGGCCAACAAGGTCCCTCTATACAAAGAAGAATAGGAAGGTTTTTTCAATAGCATCTATAAGGATACATTAGATAGGTTAGAAATGTACTAAATAAATGTGTACCCTATTTGTTAGTGAATGTATTACTCTGAGATTGATCTATGTTCTCTACCAAGTTTATACCTGCCCCTGTCTCTCTAAGCTCCTCCATGTATTTGTGTGTCTGTTTAGTAAGCCTGTAAAGAAGAAGTTCAACTTAGTAATTAGACAAAAAATCCACTAATTGAAAAGGTACTTACTTTGATAGTTGATTTTTAATCTTGTAGCACTATTTCTTCTCCTCAGACATATTACTAACAGTAGCTGAGAAGCTCTCAAAATGAGGGCCTTCAGAGCATCTAAAGAGCTCCTTAGCTAGGGCAAGCTTGTAGTCAAGTTTTGTCTTTCCTCCTCCTTTTACTGTTGAAGCATAAGTAAAATAGTGAGAGAAAAATAGAATAAAATACAAAGGGAAAAATGAAGAAATGTACAGAAAGTAGAAAAAAAAGTATATTATTAAGAAATAAACAAAGGAGAGATCTACTTACTTAATACTATCTTCCTCCTCTTCTTTTTCCTTGTCCTCCTCTTCCTCCTTAGTCTCCCTCCCCTCCTGGACCTTTGTAGACAGTTTATAAACTCTAGTAGGCATTGTCTTTTCTGTAGTACAGGCTTTCACAGTCAAGCCTGAAGACAACTTGGCCATGTTAAGAAGGACTTAATATGTGTACAGTAATGTGTAAGAAGACAACAGAGCTTGGTAGTAGAGAACACAAGGATTTTTTGCAGAACAGAGGACAGTATGTATAATATAGTACTTACAAGGAAGAGACAAATCATCTTACTGTTTTTGGAATTTAGAGGTGAAAAGAAGCTTAGTTTTATTTTTGTAATACATGTACATATTTGGAAATAGATATGAGTAGAGGTGAATTGCAGGGGTGAATTGTAAGGCAAATTGTGTCAAAGTACAATTCACCTTTCAGTACAATTCACCCTGAATTGCTAGGGTTCCAGGGTCTGTGATTCACTTTGTATGAAAGTGAATTGTACAGGTGAATTGCACACTGAATTGCAAGGTTTGACCATGCCTAATATAGTAAAATACAAACTAGTAAATCAAATCCTTACACTTGTCCTCTAGCATTTATTCCTAAATACTAAAAATTAGTAGAAAAGGCAGAGAACTTACTTAAAGTAACAGTTAGTAACAAGTAAATAATGAAATACCTTACTCATACAGATGGGAAACATTCTTGTAATATATTACTACCTCTCTGAACTGATCTGAAGTTGATCTGGTAAGTATTGAGACAGTAGTAACATTCTAGACAGTGAGTAGTATGGTTCTGAACTATGTAAAGCTAGATAAAACATTAATAGAATTAAACATAGTCAATATTACTATATAGTCAATTAGTAGAAAAGTTTACTCTTAATCATTACTATTAATACAACACTTTTCGAAGGGAATTGGTGGAGTTCCTAGGGAGATATAGTGTTTCAGCTCTTGAGTATTCTGAGACACACAGTGTAGATTAATATGTATAAAAGTGGAAATTCTGACAGTGTGGTAATTACAAATATTCTCTTCTCCTACATCTTTAGGAAGTACAGAGGTAAATCCCTGATCAACAAAGCTATAACCTTCTTCCTTAATAGAATGGATTATTGTTGTAGCTTCTAGCTGACCTTGTGTGTTTCTCTACTTCTGTAGAATAGTAATGTAATAATAGGTAGTAGAGATATATTCTGAAATTCCTCTACTATGTCCTTGATTTTTCCAATAGACTAGTTCCTACAAATGTAGTGCCTTATGCTTGTATTAGTAGAATGTGTCCAAATGTGTACTTTTTTGCATACAATAACCAACTGTGATACAAAACTGAATATCCTGTTGAGCCTAATGTTTGAATACTAATTGTAGAGTACAACTTAGAGTGTAATATTTGTCCTTGAATGAAAATATTATCTTGAATTCAATAAGATTGTAATGTATAAGCTTAATATTACTAGATATGTGAGTATATACACAGTATCTCAGTGTGTAATGATTGTCCTACTGTATTCTCATACTGTTTCCTTGTGTCTTGACTTGTTTGTGTCTTTGTAAGTTGACTGATTCAATTCCTGAATCATCTGAGTATACTTTCAATGTCTTATAGTACAATGTTCTATCACAAAATGTCTAAGTAGTATTCTCTACTTTCCTAAGTACTGTAACTGTCTGTATACTGTATTGTTCCATGTATGTCTTAATGAAATATCCTGTCTGTATACACAGTAGTACTGCCTGAAGTCCTGAATGTATACTGCCAATTCTCTGTTCATTTGGCAAATCTATGTATAGATTAATGTGTTCTAGTATTGACTTCCTGTCTCTCTGTGTACTTGTCCTTATTCTAATATATGCCTTCCTTATGTACCTATCATGTGTTCTGTTTCCTGTAGTACTAATACTGTCTAGTACTGTAAAGTCCTTCACAAAATTGTTTTATAGCAATCCAAGTAAGAAAAATGTATATTCAAACATGATTGTATGCTCAAAGAGTGTGTATATAATACAATGTATGTGCCTCTTACCCTCTCATTGAAATATGACTTTATTTTCAGTGTAAGACATCTGATATAGTCCTGAAACCTTTCTAGAGTGTCTGGAGAGGTCTTCTGTATGATTTCATACTTTAAACTGATTGTAACTCCTTATTCCTAGAGTAGATTAAACTGTATCATTGTCTAATAAATGTCCTGAAGCTTTCTAATACTTGATATCTCTCTGTAGGATTGGAATATTATTCCTGTATACTTAAATAGTCTGTTCAATCATTCCTAATTCACTATTTCTCTAATATTTGCTAGCTGTATGTGTATTACCTTTGCTTTCCCTTGAAGCAGTGTGATAATCTGTTTGAGCAGATTGAGCAGATTATACAGATTGTCTAGGTTCTGAACCTGTTCTCTAACTTAAAGTCACCCTCTGAACTTCTGTACTTTGTTCTATACAAAGTGTATCCATTCCTGGTCTCAGTAGTGTCTTATTACCATTCTTATACATAGATTAAAATGATTTTACATCCTATAGGTTGTACTTGTTCTCCTGTAGCTTGAATAACACAATTCTTACTATATAACCTGAGTATATGTATGTGTAACAATTACACTCTTGTGCTGAGTGCACGCAAGCACGCTCCTTACTATGAAGGTGTTGTGGGTGCTTGTAGGTGCTTTTTTCGTTATTAGTTAGCCTACTTGTATCCACTACACGTGTAACTGCATATAAAGAGTCTTTGGGCTAAGGGTTAGGGGATTCTTTTCCCCTTCTCAACGCTCGATTACTGATTACCCCAGTCAGTGTATTGAGTGCACTGGTAAAGAAGAGAATCTTCCTCATGTAAGGCTATTCTACATATCCTTACATATTTTTGACTGTATAAATCAATCCCCATCAATCCTGCTGGGTTGTGAGCATTGTCTAGGGTCTGATCAACCCTTGGCATTGTCTCATTGCCTGGCGTGAAGAGCAAGTGAGTTTTGAAAGAGATTTGTAGAGAGAGACAGCAACTACTTACTGGTTGGCCCCCAGTGAGTGAAAATGATCTGGAGCATAGCAAAACGCTTCCTGATTGCAACAAAAACCCCTATCAATATGGTTTGATGTCTTAGACATTGCAAGGACCTTCCCAAGGACAATGTTGAAGATG
>NW_006760386.1:6266016-6267981 GCF_000271605.1 Fomitiporia mediterranea MF3/22
AGGGGATTCTTTTCCCCTTCTCAACGCTCGATTACTGATTACCCCAGTCAGTGTATTGAGTGCACTGGTAAAGAAGAGAATCTTCCTCATGTAAGGCTATTCTACATATCCTTACATATTTTTGACTGTATAAATCAATCCCCATCAATCCTGCTGGGTTGTGAGCATTGTCTAGGGTCTGATCAACCCTTGGCATTGTCTCATTGCCTGGCGTGAAGAGCAAGTGAGTTTTGAAAGAGATTTGTAGAGAGAGACAGCAACTACTTACTGGTTGGCCCCCAGTGAGTGAAAATGATCTGGAGCATAGCAAAACGCTTCCTGATTGCAACAAAAACCCCTATCAATATGGTTTGATGTCTTAGACATTGCAAGGACCTTCCCAAGGACAATGTTGAAGATGCTGAGCACACATATCCAGGTTTAGAGAACATAGTGAGTAGTGCTAACACAAATGCTAGACATTTAAACTACCTAGGCACTACTTCCTACCTCAAGACAGTGATTTCGATGCTGAAAGGTGACCTCATTGTTCTAGTAAGCTCATATTCGTCTAACAAAGTCCTTACCATTGTCCCAAAGTGCAAGTCCTTGTCCCTTGTGGGCTTAAGGCAAAACCAATCACAATCCAGTGATAAGTCCATGTCTATTGCAGGCTAGTAGCACACTGATGATCTACCAGGATGTAAGACATTGTCTCTTAGAGGCTGGATGCAACCTGAAGACCAATTACTACTGAAATACCATAGTTACATTCGCATAGTAGTACATAGAACAGAGACTGAGCGAATGAGCATGTATATAGGTAGTGCAAAGGGTGAAATGCATGCAAACCACACCCAGGATGAGACCAGCATTAAGCTTTTCGCCAGCAAAGTCTCAGGAAAGAACCATCAGATTGTAGTTGAGGAATTGAGCAATCATGCAAGTGAACAATTAGTACATACAAGAGACAAGAAAGACACAAGCAAGCTTGCATACCAGGACGAAAAGGATCCATTGGTATTGACTGACAAGAGCAAGTATGTTGCTAGAGAGTATCTAACAGTGATTTTGGAATGGTGCCCTAGTCCAAAAGAACCCCTTGCATTGTCAGGAGGTAAGACCTTGATCACAGAAGATTGGAGGCGTCCTGAAGACCTGATCATGAGATATAAGACCTTACCTATCAGAGGAAGAAGGCTTTTGACTTTACTTAGCATACAAGAAAGACAGGTAATGAGTACTGCAAAAGTGCATATAGTTAGACAGAAGCACATCATAGGAAGTCCACTCATCATAAGAATAGCTAGCATTGGTACTCAGAGGACTAGCATTGAGGATTCGAGCAGTCGAGTACAGGCGATTGACATTGATGGTTCAGTCAGTCGAGTTCACAGTAAACAAATATATTTAGCTAGTAGTAGCACTCAGGCAATCACTATCAAGCTTTTTAGCGATTGAGTTCACAGAGAACAGGCAATTGGCTTCAAGGATTCAGTCAATCGATTAATAGAGGCAAACACTGAGAAATCAGTTTGCCAACAAGGATTCAGGCATTGTGACATTACCCTACATTGAGAGGATTCATTCCAGCAGGCAAAGAGAACATTCAAAGGTACAAATAGACTAGATACATCAATATATACTAGTAAACTAGTTAGTCCCTTCCATTGCAAGATAGACATTGACAACTTGAACAAGAAAACACATAGATTCGATGGAATGTATCAGGAGAAGGAGAAGGAAACTCCTACAACAAACAAAGGCAAAGCCCATTGGAACGTACCAAAGAAACACAGTACATTGCAGGAAAGCAAAGGAAATGATGCCAAACATTCAGTGACAGGCTTAGACAAGAAGCTTGCTACAGGAAATCAGTATTTGCTAACAGAATTGCAAAGTAAACCTGAAGAACAGCTCAGAAATTCAACCAGAAAGAAAGATCCAGGCAAGAATTCCTCAAATCATAGGAAGAAAGTGAAAGCA
>NW_006760386.1:6269026-6293307 GCF_000271605.1 Fomitiporia mediterranea MF3/22
TTCTACAGGGAATGACCAGTCAGGCATGGAATAGACTATATTCCAAGTACAAACAACATTCACTATTACTTTATTAGAATCTGCACACAGTTTCAGGCAGAAATTTCATTGTTAGGCTCAAAAATACTGAGAAAACAAGTAAAGAACTTGAAAATTCAAGATATGCAAATACCAGGCATATATTTTACTCTAAGTACTATGGAGAAGACCTTCAGGAAGACCTACAGCAAAGAAATGCACATAGAAACTACTGGAATAGGTATAAGATTCGATCTAAGGACAAAAAGAATGGTTATAGCAACTATAATCATATCAGGCAGTGTATACAGTCTTACAGCATAAGACTCAGAGTGAGCAGCGAACCAGAAGACTTCAAATTGAATTGTACAGACTACAATGGGCATACACATGACAAGAATACAAGAATTGGTCTCACAGGCATTCAAAGGTGCATACAAGAAGAATCAGGCTATGTACTAGAGAAAGTACAATGTTTCAATTGAAAGTAAGACTTGTATTATGTCACAAATGGTTGTACACATAGTACAGAAAGAGCTCAGTATATCTCAGAAGCTGGATTACCTTCAGAGAACTTGGAAATCAATTATGCTACACTAGGAAGGAGTACAAGAATGCTAGGAAATGGAAGCTATTGGAATTCGAGTATGAACAGTTATACAAACATTCCGCCATTTTCTATATTTCGAATATATCCACTAGTATGGCAGGCATGCTCTACAGACAGTGAGTATGAATTGAGAACTCCAGAGGAAGACTTATACATGTTTAGCAAAGAATTCAACACTCTACAACAGGTATCAGGCATAGGAAAGCATGATTTGAGACTGTCATTATGCTCAGACTACATAGAAGTACAGATTCTATTTGTATATACTCTAGCAAGAGTAAAAGAGCATTTGATACGAAGATACAGACACAGGAACAGATGTTTCCACTGTAACAACAAAGAAACAGTATGTTTTGGCACACAGAGATGCTTTGAGAAAGGAATATTATATCTTCCAGATTGGAAATGTGACAAGACACTCAGGAGTCAACATCAGCATGATATATTCTATATACCTAGGCACTCAGAGACACATTTAATGAGTAAACACTATTGTGAGCAAGCAAATGAGTACTCATTTGAGGACAAGAATGCATTTTTACAGTATATTGACACAGTACAACAGTATATTTCATTCAGGAACACATCATATTCGTCCATGGACATAACTAATGATTGGAGAACCTTAGCACTAGAGAACAATTTCGATTCTGAATTGTTTGAGTACATACATGAGCTTTCAGTCAATAAGAAATACCTATCACATGATGATGCATACAGCTGCACGTGCAACTACTCATGCAGATCAGTATATCACACATATATGCACCTAATAGCTACATACTTCAGTGATTTTGACACAGTTGAACATTATACAGTGTATACAAAGGATCATAAGGTATTCATGATAAATTCTGCAGGATCTACAGTTGGAATTAGCAACAAAATCATGACAGTGACAATGAATACTTCAGTACTAGTAGATTTCACACACACCAGAGTTGCAGACCGAATTAGTGTTAGAAAAGTCATTCTAGACAAAATGCTACTTACTCAGTCGAGAGTACACAAGTCAGGATCAAGGATAAACTACTGTACCATTGCGAGAATGAAATACGGCTCAAGGAAATTGATACAGCACTTTGATATCAGGCAGTTGGATAACTGTAATATTATACTAGGAACAGCAATTCTTATTCAGTGCAAAATTTCTACAGGATTTGATACGTCTATACTATGGATTAACAGTGCAATACGTCTATCAAAGACAGGAGAACAAGTCTCAGAGGCATACATTGAGGATATCAACAGTTTCGATTGAGAAACTAAGGAACTTGCACAGGTAATTGACAATTGTAATACAGAATTGTATCAGGAAATAGTGGACATGCCACCACTACCTCTCAGAGTCATCAGACAGATGAAACTGCTCAGTAATAAGGACAAAGAATGTCAGTTTCACAGAGAAATACACTAGGATACTTGGCGAAAACAATTGCAATTCAAGAGAAAGTATCATATCTGTACCAGAAGATTCAGTATCACTACAGAATTGAAAGCAATGACCATGCTACTGCTTCAGAAGCTCAGAAAGATCATAGAAGACTCTATAGGACTAAGAACAGTCAGCAATCTCACAGAGCAAAGCAAGGAAACCAAGGAATATTTGTTTCTATCATTAGATATTGGATTTACTAGGCATTCAGTATACAATGGACCTCAGGAGACACATTTCGTTCGGAAAATCAACACCAAAGTATCAGAATACATATCAGGATATTCAGTACTCATCGAAAGACAGACTAGTTGTCTAAGAATTGTCATGGCATTCGAGAACATCGAGAGATACAATCTACAGGATATTGAGGCTACAGTAGACACGTTAGCATACAAGGACTTAGGAATTATGCAAAAGACAACTCGATACATAGAGAATTATGCTTCGAAATATAGCAACAATGACCCAGAAAGGTTATATCAGACACAGACTAGCATATCTCAGCTTTTAGAAAGAAAATACAGCACATATATCAAGCATAGGACCAGTTTCCTTTGGAAAATATTGCTAGAAGACACAATAGTAGTACATCCACATAGTAGAAAGGCCAGAACAATTTGTAAAGGCATAGAATTGGACCTCCAAACGGAGGGCAAGTCTACTAGGAGTACCATACATTGACTCAAGGCACTAGACAAAGCAAAAGTACTCAGCAAGTTGGATATTCAGCAGACAATACCAGAAACGTCACCCTAGAGCAATGAACAATCAAATTTGCAAGAATTCATTCAATTGGCACACAAATTGGATACAAAAATTGACAGACAGGTATTTGAACATCATGAGAATGGTATTATCATTGAGGAACATGAGTAATGGAATTCAGTATTCGAAAGTGACACAGAAACACAATACTGGAATGTATCACAGAATATGGACAATATAGCTCAATTACCATTGGAAACAGACTTAGCACAAGGTTTCAAATACTGAAATCATGAAGGAAACCCATTCAGACATTGAATAGAAGATTCAGAACGAATTCAGAGATCCTACAACAAAAATGCATTCATATTTTGCCAGGAGGGCAAGAGGTACATACTTCAGCATACATTTTGCATTATCAGGACTCCACTATATGTCAGGAACGCTAGCAAAAGCACAGGAAGACTTGAATATTTGTTTCAAGCACACAGTACATCTAGGAATACATTTGCATATCACAGAGAACGACTGCACTATGAGAATACGATTGTAAGCAATGATTTCAATCACAACCTGTGTCAGAAGCATAGGATTGACAAACCAGACAACAGGAGAACGATTGCTTCAATACACACTGTTCTACTACTCAGTAGACCTCGAAATTACAAAGTTAAGTATTTGAGAAGACCTACTTTAAGACTCAGAAGTTACCCAGGACTTTCAGACAGAGTTAGTTTTGCTATTCGTTTAGTAAAATTCACAGCACACACGACTTTACTAAGTCAGGCACATAGAACAAAGAGAACATCACAAATCGACTTTGAATTTGTCTACAAGCTTCAGAGAATACAGGACTACATTGTCAGCAATAGATATACACTATTCAGGACCATCTATTCGAGACGAAAGCAAGAACTTATTGGCTTTACATGGGAATTATCAACAGCATATAGTCTACAAACAAAACAATCAACTATAAGAAGGAACAGATCAATCGCACAGTTATGCACACAGTGCATTCCAACAGAACAGAAAGTTAGGACTTATACTCAAGATATTAATGAGTATTCAGACACAATTGTAAGATCAGAAAGTACAAAATACATGTTGATATCAATAAACTACAGCTGCAAGACAAGATATTCAATACAGAATGGATTCAGAACAGGTAATTGTACCAGAAACAGGACTTATGGTTGGACAATAGAGCATACAGAATTATGGGCAATCAATACAATGCTTCAGAGGAGAGATAAGTCGAATAGACAGACTTGTGGACGTTGTACAACGTTGATATTCAATCTACACAATCCAGGACATACTTCCATTGAGATTATGGAACTACAGGTATACAGAGCAACAACACTATTACCTAGGTACACAAGTACTTACAGAATCGTCAGGAATATAAAGTACAAGGCACTAGAGAGAGATTTGTTAAGAGAAAGGACATTGCACTATTGCTATCAAGTATTACTTTCAATACTATTGTGCATACACAGACCTAACAAAAGCAAACTGTTTCAAGAAAGAGAAACAGTACAAGACATTGGTTCTAAGGAAAGAAACCAGGAAATAATGCATACAGGCAAGGATACAAACGCTTGGTTGAAAGCAAGATGGAATACAAACAGACATAGATTGAGATTCCATGAGACAATCACACAGTTCAAAGCACTACAGGATTACTTGGAGATACAGATACACACTACTGTTGATACATCATCTTCACAACTAGGAATACTTGATACTATGGATATTCGAACGAACAACAATCCATTGAGACACAAGGTAGCACAGCAGACACAGGAATACAGCATGGAAATGCAGGAAGAACTATCCAAAACGTTGGAAACAAGTGCATATAGTCAGTTTTGCAAGGCTATCAGCAATATTTCAAACGATTCAAGCAGGGAACACATTGTATTATCATTGGAAGGCAAAGTTAATACACCTTATTGGCATTAGACATTGTTAGTGTCATCAATTAGGACCAGGAGACACACAATAGACTAGTACAAGTCTATTAACAAATTTGATACTACTATTAACTATGTTTTCGAGTGCAAAGGACTACAGAACACTACTTTACTCCTTAGAAATACACAGGATACTTCCCCAGACGCTGCTATTCATCTATTAGGACATCAGGCTACTATCCTACAGGAATACCAACTTTGACGACCCTTACGTTTGATAGCAAACTTGCTATTACGTTTTCAATACCAGGACAAGTATGCTAGGAGAGACCAGACACATCAAGACACAAGGACCACACAATCTGCTCAATTTGACACAAAACCCGTTTGATACTTTGCGAACCCAGTGAGCGACGCTTCAGGACTCAAGACAAGGAATCCAAATGGTTGACTGTGATTTCAGTTAACGTTGCAATGAGTTCTACAACCTGGAATACATACAATCTACAACAGAACCAACTCAGGACACCCCTTAGACTACCAGTGATACTTCTACAGGATTACCAAGTGCACCCCCAATTTTATGCACTTATTGGTTGGTTTTCTATTACTTATTCGACTAATCTATCTATTATTCTTAGAGCATTTAGGACTAAATGCTGGAGGGCGTGTGTAATGATTGCACTCTTGTGCTGAGCACACACAAGCACACTCCTTGCTATGAAGGTGTTGTGAGTGCTTGTAGGTGCTTTTTTCGTTATTAGTTAGCCTACTTGTATCCACTACACGTGTAACTGCATATAAAGAGTCTTCAGGCTAAGGGTTAGGGGATTCTTTTCCCCTTCTCAACACTCGATTACTGATTACCCCAGTCAGTGTATTGAGTGTGCTGGTAAAGAAGAGAATCTTCCTCATGTAAGGCTATTCTACATATCCTTACAGTATGCTAGCACATCTGTTTGCATGTCTGTAATGTTCATACTATGTCTAATAAAGTATCCTGAGTCTATTCTAATGAATCCTGACTGTCTGAAAGTGTATTTCACAATGTAATACCTTATGTTCTACTATAAATAAAATGTATACTATAGATCCTTGTACTTTGAGCTGGTTTTGGTGTTTGTCAACAGTTCTTCACTGTAAACTGAGTAGTTTTAATGTATAACATCCAATTGTACCTTATAGAACATTGTTCTATGTGAATTCCTTTGATCATACTCATTATAGACTATATCTTCAATCCTGAAGATGGAAATGTCTGTTCTGATGTTGTAGAATCAATATACCTGAATGTCTGGACATCTACTAGTTCTGAAAATGTCTGTAGCACTTCTTTGCTTTCAAATACCTTCCTGTACTGATTATAATCAACTGTGTATGTGTATGTCTGTGTCCTTCTATTACTGTCAATGTATCTCTATGTCTAATACTTATTCTAGAGTAGTATCATTGTATTCCTAATGTATATACACTTTTCCTTGTTCAATGTACTGATTTCTGTCTTTCAATACATTGTATAGTCTTCTAACTTAATAGAATATCTGTATGAATTGTTTAGATTGAAATATTTCTCAGTATTCAAGAGTAGTCATATTTTATAGTCTAGTAATGCTTGATAGATTGTCCTACTTATACAGTTTACTATTTGTATTGCCTTGTAAACCATAATACTATCTGGCTAGTTATATTCTAATTGTCTAACATTCTCAAGTCCTTTCCTAATGTCCTAGTACACATTCTTCTTGTCTGTAAACAGTCTGTATTTCTTAAGAGTGTTGTTTCAATTTGTGGCTCTAAGAATTAGTAGTAGTGTCTCTAAAGTGTCTATGTATGTATTACCTTGTACCTATAGTGTCTTAGAATCCTTGAAACAATAGTTGTATGTGTGTTTCCTAGTCCTTTCCATGTACCATACATATCTGTAGGGATATGAAATTGTTTCCATACTGTATACCTTTGCTCTCAAGCATGAAATGTTATTATATAGAATTGACATCAAATGACAGCTATAATACAGATTACAAGATATCTAGTGGTTTCCTACATGTTTTATTGATTTGGATACTTTATGAAGACAATACTAAGGATTCAGTAACAGAACAAGAGAGTTCTACAACAGAACACAAGTTCAGGCAGGTAAACTACACATTTGAAAGGGCAAATTCATTATATTCAAGACCTTATAGTATTACAGGACTAAGGAATAGTACAGCAAACGTTCAGAACTGTATGAAACAGTACTAGATAGCTACATTAAGGTACAGACGACTGTATAAAGTATGTAGTTCTCACTGTCCAAGTTGTCTGCTAACTCATCTATAGTAGAGTAATTGATACTGACATTACTAGATGATAAACTATCATCCTACACATTATTCAATCTGATTGTATTGTGAGTAGGACAATTCCTGGCTAAATGATCATCTTGTTTGCAAATGAAACATAGTCCTTTTGCTCTCATTTCATCCAATTTCAATTGGGAATAATGTTTGAAACCTGTAGCATATGTTCTATGATTGTTTTCTGTCTTGCTTTCATACTAATCATTGTTTCTCAATGGATAATACAATTGCCTAGCCTTTCCTTTAGCATTTGTACTACTTGTATGTGTAGTATCCTGACTAGAGTCACTGTGATCAAAATCATCACTTTCACTATCCTGTAGAGTGCCTTGATTGTTTCCTGAATTATCAGAACTGTCTGTATACAAATAATTACTCTAAGAATCATTATTACATTCTTACAGATAGAATTGATGTCTAGAATCTATGTGCCATTTGATTTCTATGGATTCATTTGCTTTCTCAATACTTTCAAGCCTATCCTTGAGTTCTGAATAGTTTACAGTGTCTAGATTTAAGCAATCTAATCATAATTGCCTCTGGTACTTGGAATTCAATCTATACCATACCTGTCTAGTCAATTCTTACTAAGAAATGTCTCCTAGATTTGTTAGTTTCATCTCTAAGTTATACAAATAATTCTGAATATTCCTATTACTTTGTTTCAAAGTATTGAACTCTTTCTACAGTATTTCAGCAAAGTTAGAAGGGAAACAAAAGTCCATAAGTCCTCTAAAGAATTGAGCAAGTGTCCATCTATACTTATAGTTCACAATCTTTTGCAAATAGAAATTCATTACTTTTCCCTTAATAAAACCTAGCATTATCCCTACTTGGCTCTTAGGGAAATGATGAAGTCCTAATTGTTTCATGTACTGATTGACTTCAATAACAAACTTTGTATACTTCTGCAAGTCTGGTTCACCTGAGTATACTGTAAGAGCTATTAGTTCTGTACTACACATCTGTATCTTCAATTTGAGGAGTTCTTTGTTCTGTTTCTTCCTCAAGCATTTCTTACACTTCTTAGTAGCTTCAGTATCACTCGAATTGATGTCTGACAGTTTGAATAAAGCATTACTTCGATTATTGTCATTAGATGAAGAGGAATCTGAATTATTACTGTCTGAGTCTGATCCTAGGTTAAAATTTCCCTTTCTCTGTCTCCTAGAGCTCTGTATTACTCTGTATACATAGCTATTCTTTGCTAGGCTCTCTGAAGGTCTTACTAATGTAAATCTGCCTTTCTGAACAATATTCAGTGCTTCACTATGCTTGTGTCCATTGTTTGTTCTTGAACTACAGTTGGAGCTATTCTTATACTTACTATACTTAATATGTAGCTTTGAACTGTGTAGTTTGTTACACTCTGAATCAATATTGTTCTCACTAATACTACTAGTGTATGCCTTGCCTGGGACTGCTTTCAATTGCAAAGTATTACTATAGGATTGTTTGTTCACTGATTTAATACAATGTATACTCTAATACTCTGAAAAACTTGGTATTTCTATTTAAGACTACATATATCCAGGTATTTTACTTTCTCTCTTATTTCTAGACCTGGCTAGGGTGTTGTATCTGTTGTAGTACTCCTGTACATTGCTCCTGTACAATGTGTAGTCAATATCTACTATGTATAAGGTTAAACACTTGATTTTGTGAGTGTATACTTGATTTTTACTCTCTGAATCAAGTACTAATCCTTGTAGTTCCAATTTGTATTCACTTTTGCTATCCTCAAAGTACTGTTCTGTTGATACAATGTCTGTTTTACTTAGATAGTCTGAATCGATTTCACAATTGTATTGAATGCCTGGCAGTTCCAGTTTTTGTTCTGTTCCTTATACTTTGTGTATTCCTCTTACTTTACACTTTCCTTTTGCTTTCTATAAATGTAATTGTTTGTCTAGACTCTTGAGTGTTTCTTCTACACTCTTAGATTGATAGTTGTGATCTCTATTGTCTGTTAGTACTATAGTATGTCTAGCTTTTGTTCTGTAGCCTGCCTAAAGTGTTTTATACTTTTCTGTTACTATACTATTGAGTCTACTCTTGTTTGATGAAGGAGTTGCCTTCTCCTCTTCCTAATACATTCTGTTGAACTTGTACATTCTCTTATTCAAATCTTCAATGTATATTGATCTGTAGAATAGGCTGACATGTCCTATGTCTATCTTAATTGCTCTAGCTCTTACAATGTGTCTGAAGGTCTTACTTACCTTCTAGAAGTCTTGTTCCTTATTGAATCTCTATAGTTCTAATACCTAACTCTCCTAGCCTTTGTTACTCTTGTTCTTTGAGTCCTAGCTACTTTCTTTACTATCTAAAAGGGTCTTAGGTGTCTTACTACCCTTTATATTACTATTATTAATGTGTTTCTGTTCTAAAGTAAGTACACTCACTAGATACTCATCCACACTCTTACTAATACTAACTATATACACAATAGAATCTATACTATCTTCCTGTATACTTACTTTTGTCAATTGACTGGCTGAATCCTTAAAACCAATTGCTTGTCCTCTATTGAGTGAATCCTTAAACTCAGTAGCCTTAAATCAATTAAGCAAATCCTTAAGCTTAATTGCCTGTACTTAGTGAGTTGAATCCTTAAACCTGACCTTCTGTACTTGATTGGACAAATCCTTGAATCTAATTGTCTAAGTGTTTCTACTCTCTATACTACTATTTACTATTTCTTTAAGTCTAGTAAGGTTAATACTTGCTAGTGTTTACTCTACAGTGTGTATTTGTCTAACTATATGTACTAGTACAGTTACATACCTTAATTCTATATTACTAGTATGTAGTAGTTTATTAGAGTGCCTCTAACCTTGTATAGACAAGGACTTATTACCTAGAATAAGTTCATTAGATTACCTCTAACCTACAAGGGATGAGGACTTACTTCCTAGTATGTTAGTATTAATATCTGGACTTAGGTACCCTCTAGGAATTGTTAGTCAAGGCTTGGTAGTCACATTATAATTAATATCCAATAAGTAATTATTAGATTGTACTCTGGATTAGGAAATCCTCAATTGCCTTATATAGAGTTACTACACTTAGAGAGTACTTAGGGCACTCCTACTATACTTGTTAAAAGGTTATGAGCCTTAGTGCCTATTGAATGCCTCTACACACTTACTCTTACAGAACACCTTTGCCTCCTGCTAGACTACCAAGCCCTAAACCTCCCCCTTCCCCTAAACCTATTATAATGTTGTCTACTATATATACCTTTGTTAACACTACAATGAAGGACTCTAATGTTACAAAGTTCTTTAAGGGAATGGAAAAGTTGGCTGGTGTGAAGGGATACAAGATATAGTACTTACACATACACAGTACACTCACTACTATAATGCTCTTAGACCATCTAGAGCACGATCCCCCTTCCTCTGATGATGCTAGCATATGTACAGGCAATGTTTTGTATCATTGTATAATGAAAACAATAACTGATACAATTTATACAAACTTTACAACACATACAAGTGTTAGAAGTCTCATGAAGGCACTTTCTGAACAATACAATGTTCAAACAACAATGACACATACTGTAGACATATCTACATTGTTTACAGTAAAAGGGCATGTATCACAGTTTGATAAGATGTTAGACAACATCAAACAAATCTACAGGCAGTTGTCTACACATAATAAAGCCCCTAATGACAATACATACATCTCAGTAATTAACCTTGTTACTCCTTGTGAGTATAGATGGGTAGTAACAATGCTAGACAGGCAGATTACCCATTATAATCAACTACTAATGGTTACAGCAGCTCAGAAAGACATTCTGATGCTAGCTAAGTTGATACACAAATTACAAAACACATATACTGAGTATTATTCTCAGTACTCTCAAACAAAACAAGATACTGAACAAGACAGTCTACAAACGAAAGGCAAAAGTGTAGCTAAAGGCAAAACAAAGCCTTATAATAAAGTTAAATGCTACAACTACAATAAGTACAGGCATATGTTAAAAGACTGCTGAAATCCTTTAACAAGCAAAACAACAGAAGCTCAAAAGAAAAAGCATAGGTAAACAGCTACTACTTCTACTACTATTACTATACTGTCTTAACCTACACTTAATGTAGCAGTATTCATTAGAGACAATAATGAAACAGTATTCATTAAAGACATTAATGAAACACTGATGCTAGAGTCTGCAATTGCAGAAGCCTTAGTATCAAGTTCTAGCAGCTTACCTATTCAATCTGCTCTATCTGCTGAATCTACTCTATCTGCTGAATCTGATGTATTTTCAGTATTCAAAGTACAAGAGGATAGTGTCATACAAGTAGACAACTTTATGAACTCATTTGACAATATGAAAGAAGTCATTAAGGAGTTCAATTATGATCCAAACGTATGTATTAATACAATACATTACAATGATACTGAACTAATACATTGTATTAATATATTGGACTCTGGTGCAAATGTACATACTACTCTATACTTGTTCTGTCTTACAAACATTTGGAACTCAACCCTAATAAATGTTACAATTGTAAATAAATCATTATTCACACTTAGCAAAAGTAGAGTAATGACATTTAACATAAAACTATGAGACAAAGCTAATAAGCATACTAAGGTGAATACGATTTCACTACAAACGTATACTATCATTCTAATCTGAACTTCACACTTGTTAGTGAAGCACTATTATACAAAGCAGGATATGTTTTAACAAAAACAAACAATGAATGTATTATTTATTCTCCTGCTCATACAAAGATTGGTGAAATACATGTACAAAATAACTTGTATATGATAGTTTCTCATCATAATAAACAATCTATTAACACAATCACTATTGTTGATTTACATTGACAAATGGGTCATGTCAATTTTGATTACTTGTACAAACTCATACAAGAGTATCCTAAGATTATAAGTCAAAGGATAACAGACAATAAAAATGCACAGTGTACAGATTGTATCAAAGCAAACATACAATACAATGAAATACCAAAAATATGAACAACACCTCTTACACAATGTTATAGAGATTATCTCCACATTGATATTTGGGGACCTGCCCCAGTACAAGCTTACAGTAAGTACAAATATCTTTTTACCATTGTAGATGATACTACACAATGGGTAACTATACTACCTATACAACATAAAAGTAATGCTTTCACAGAATATGTAAAGCATACAACAAGACTATTTACACAGTATAGTATAAGAGTTAAAACTCTCCAAAGTGATAACAATACAGTGTTCCTAAGTAAACACTTTACTATATATATTGAAAGTCAAGGAACAATACATAGGTTAACAGTACACAATACACTATAGTAGAACAGAGTTACAGAATGTATGTATAAGACTATCTTTAACAGTGTATGTATGTGTCTGTTATTAGCAAAGTTACCTATGAAATTCTGGGTATATGTAGTACAATATCAAACATTTATTCATAACAGAATGCTGAGAGTTGCTATTAATTTTGCAACACTATATTACAAACAGTATAACAAACATTATCAAATAGATAATATATGAGAATTTGGCATATTGTAAGGAAACTCACTGTTCCTCACAAGAGAATTCTAATCGCCCTTAGTTCACTCAACTACTGACTGGGATAACCTAGTACTTGAGTGAGGGGTCAGGGGAAAAGAATCCCCTTTACCCAACAATCAATACTGTCTTTTATAGGGTAGTACACGTGTAGATACATGAGGAGAAAGTGTAACTAACTACAATGAGAATATATGTGCTTGTGGGTCCTACTGTGTAATGATCTGACACAATCAGCAATGTAGTAATAATAAAATACAAACCAGTAAATCAAATCCTTACACTCACCCTCTAGCATTTAGTCCTAAATGCTAAAAATCAGTAGAAAAGGTAGAAAACTTACTTAAAGTAACAGTTAGTAACAAGTAAATAATAAAATACCTTGCCCATGTGTATGGGAAACATTGTTGTGATGTAGTAATGCCTCTCTAAAGTGATCCAAAGTTGATCCAGTGTGTATTGAGACAGTGGTAGTGTTCTGGACAGTGAGTAGCATGGTTCCAAACTATGTGAAACTAGATAAACGTTAATAGAATTAAACATAGTCAATATTACTGTATAGTCAATTAGTAGAAAAGTTGCCTCTTGATTGTTGCTATTGATACAACACTTTCTGAAGGGAATTGGTGGAGTTCCTAGGGAGATATAGTGTTTCAGCTCTTGAGTATTCTGAGACACACAGTGTAGATCAATATGTACAGAAGTGGAAATTCTGGCAGTATAGTAATTGCAAATATTCTCTTCTCCTGCATCTTTGGGAAGTGCAGAGGTAAATCCCTGATTGACAAAGCTATAGCCTTCTTCCTCAATAGAATGTATTAGTGTTACAGCTTCTAGCTGACCTTGCATGTTTCTCTACTCCTGTAGGATAGTCATGCAATAATAGATAGTAGAGATGTATTCCAAAATTCCTCTACTATGTCCTTGATTTTTCCAATAGACTAGTTCCTGCAAATGTAGTGCCTTGTGCTTGTATTAGTAGAATATCTCTGAGTATGTACTCTTTTGCATACAATAACCAACTGTGATGCAACACTAGATATCCTGTTGAGCCCAATGTCCAAATACTATTTGTAGAGTACAATCTAGAGTATAATATCTGTCCTTGAATGAAAATATCACCTTGAATTCAATGAGATCATAAGGTATGAGCCTAATATCACTAGATATGTGTGTATATACACAGTATCTCTGTGCACAATGAATGTCCTACTGTATTCTCATACTGTTTCCTTGTGTCTTGACTCGTTTGTGTCTTCATAAGTTGACTGATTCAATTCCTGAATCGTCTGAGTATACTTTCAATGTCTCATAGTGTAATGTTCTATCACAATGTGTCCAAGTAGTGTTCTCTACTTTCCTGAATGCTGTAACTGTCTGTATACTGTATTGTTCCATGTATGTCTTAATGAAATGTCCTGTCTGTATGCACAGTAGTACTGCCTGAAGTCCTGAGTATATGCTACCAATTCCTTGTTCATTTGGCAAATCCATGTGTGGATCAATGTGTTCTAGCATTGACTTCCTGTCTTTCTGTGTCCTTGTCCTTGTGCCAATGTATTCTTTCCTTATGTACCTATTGTGTGTCCTGTTTCCTGTAGTACTGATACTGTCTGGTCCTACAAAGTCCTTTGCAAAATTGTTCTGTAGCAATCCATGTAAGAGAAATGTATGTTCAAACATGATTGTATGCTCAAAGAGTGTGTATGTAATACAATGTGTGTGCCTCTCACCCTCTTGTCAAAATATGACTTCATTTTCAGTGTAAAACGTCTGGTACTGTTCTAGAACATATCTGTAGTGTCTGGAGAGGTCTTCTGCATGATTTTGTACTTTGAACCGATTGTAACTACTCATTCCTAGAGTAGATTGAACTGTATCATTGTTCAATAGATGTCCTAGAGTGTCCTGATACTCTGTTTCCTTCTGTAGCACTGAAATATCATTCCTGTATACTCAAATAGTCTGTTTGATCATTCCTAATCTACTATTGCTCTGATATTTGCTGGCTGTATGTGTATTACCTTTGCTTTCCCTTGAAGCAGTGTGATAATCTGTTTGAGCAGATTGAGTAGATTGTCTAGGTTCCAAACCTGTTCTCTGGCTTGAAGTCACCCTCTGAACTTCTGTACTTTGTTCCATACAATGTGTATTGTTTCCTGATCTCAGTAGTGTATTACTATCATTCTGATACATAGATTGTAACTGTTTTACATCTTGTAGATTGAAATTGTCATCCTGTAGCTTGAATATTGTAATCCTTACTATGTATCCTGAGTATATACATGCTAGTGCATCCATTTGAGTGCCTGTGATACTCATAATATGTCTGATAGAGTGTCCTGAGTCTATTCTAATGAATCCTAACTGTCTGAAGGTGTATTTTGTAATGTAATACCTTATGTTCTCCTGAAACTGTGTTCTGTACAATATATCCTTGTAGTCTGAGCTGGTTCTAACATTTCTGAACAGTTCTTCATCATAAACTGAATAGTTTTGTAGTATAACATCCACTTGTACCTTATAGAACATTGTTCTATGCAAATTCCTTCAATTGTACTCATTACTAACTGTTTCTTCAATCCTGAAGATGGAAATGTCTGTTCTAATGTTGTAGAATTGATATGCCTAAATGTCTGAACATTCTACTGGTCCTGAAATTGTCTGAAGCAGTTCTTTGCTTTTGAATACCTTCCTGTACTGAATAGAATTGACTGTGTATGTGTATGTCTGTGTTGTTCCATTACTGTCAATGTATCTCCATGCCTGATGCTTATTCTGGAGCAGTATCATTGTATTCTTAATGTATATACACTTTGCCTTACTCAATGTACTAATTTCTGTCTTCTGATGTGTGATGTAGCCTTCTAACTTAATAGAATACCTGTGTGAATTGTTTAGATTGAAATATTTCTTAGTATCTAAGAGTAGTTGTAGTTTATAGTCTAGTAATACTTGATAGATTGTCCTGCTTGTACAGTTTACTCTTTACATTGCCTTGTAAACCATAATACTATCTGGCTGGTTATATTCTGATTGTCTAACATTCTTAGGTCCTTTCCTAATGTCCTGGTACACATTCCTGTTGTCTGTGAACATCCTGTATTTCTTAAGAGTGTTGTTTCGATTTGTGGCTCTAAGAATTAGTAGTAGTGTCTCTGAAATGTTCATATATGTGTTGCCTTATGCCTGTAGTGTCTTATTCAGTATATTCAAGACTCTATGAGACTACAGTACTTAGGCATTGTACTACAGGCATTCAGTACAGGAATAAACATTGTAGGAAGTCTAAACATTAAGATAGACAATTGTATAGTGTATACAATAACATTTTACACTCAAAAGCACAGGCATACAGTGTAGAAAGGATTCTACAAGACTACAGATACACATGGCACATGGAAAGGACTAGGAAACATGCATACAACTATTGTTTCAAGGAATCTTCACCCTTTCAAATGTGTAGTTTGCCTGCCTGAACTTGTGTTCTATTACAGAACTCTCTTATTCTGTTACTGAATCCTTAGTATTGCCTTCACAAAGTATCCAAATCAATAAAACATGTATATTACTGCTAGATATGTAAGAATCTGTGTCATAGTCCATAATTGACTCTAATTCTATGTAGTTCTTGCTGTCCAAGTTGTCTGCTAACTTATCTAAAGTGGTGTAACCAATACTGACATTACTAGATGATGAACTATTATCCTACACATTGTTCAATCTGATCATATTGTAAGTAGGACAATTCCTAGCTAAGTGGTCATCTTGTTCACAAATAAAACATAGTCCTTTCACTCTCATTTCATTCAATTTCGATTGGGAATGATGTTTGAAACCTGTAGCATATGTCCTGTGATTGTTTTCTGTCTTACTTTCATACTAGTCATTGTTCCTCAATGGATAATACAATTGCCTAGCCTTTCCTTTAGTGTTTGTACTGCTTGTATGTGTAGTATCCTGACTAGAGTCACTGTGGTCTGAATCATTGCTTTCACTATCCTGTAGAGTGCCTTGATCGTTTCCTGAATTATCAGAACTGTCTGTATACAAATAATCACTCTAAGAATCATTACTGTGTCCTTACAGATGGAATTGACGTCTAGAATCTATATACTATTTGATTCCTATGGATTCATTTGCTTTTTCAATGCTCTCAAGCCTATTCTTGAAGATTGAATAATCTACAGTGTCTGGATTTAAGCAATCTAATTGTAATTGCCTCTAGTACTTGGAATTCAATCCATACCATGCCTGTCTGGTCAAATCTTACTGAGAAATGTCTCCTAGATTTGTTACTTTTATCTCTAGATTATACAAATAATCCTGAATGTTCCTATTACCTTGTTTCAAAGTATTGAACTCTTTCTACAGTATTTCAGCAAAGTAAGAAGGGAAACAAAAGTCCATAAGTTCTCTAAAGAATTGAGCAAGTGTCCATCTATGCTCATAGTTCACAATCTTTTGCAAATAGAAATTCATTACTTTTCCCTTAATAAAACCTAGCATTATCCCTACTTGGCTCTTAGGGAAATGATGAAGTCCTGATTGTTTTATGTACTGATTGACTTCAATAACAAACTTTGTATACTTCTGCAAGTCTGGTTCACCTGAGTATACTGTAGGAGCTATTGGTTCTGCACTACACATTTGTATCTTCAATTTAAGGAGTTCTCTGTTCTGTTTCTTCCTCAAGTGTTTCTTGTGCTTCTTAGTAGCCTCTGTATCACTTGAATCAATGTCTGACAGTTCAAATAAAGCATTACTTCGATTGTAGTCATTGGATGAAGAGGAATCTGAATTATTACTGTCTGAGTGTGATCCTGGGTTGAAATTTCCCTTTCTCTGTATCCTAGAGCTCTGTATTACTCTGTATACATAGCTATTCTTTGCTAGGCTCTCTGAAGGTCTTATTGATGCAAATCTGCCTTTCTGAGCATTATTCAGTGCTTTACTATGCCTGTGTCCATTGTTTGTTCTTGAACTACTGTTCAAGCTATTCTTATACTTACTGTACTCAATATGTAGCTTTGAACTGTGTAGTTTGCTGCACTCTGAATCAATATTGTTCTCACTAATACCACTAGTGTTTGTCTTGCCTGGGACTGCTTTCAATTGTAAAGTGTTGCTATGGGATTGTTTGTTCCTTTTATTTTTGCAAGGGATACTCTGATGTCCTGAAACACTCAATGTTTCTATTTGAGACTGTATATATCCAGGTATTTCACTTTCTCTCTTATTCCTGGACCTGGCTAGGTGTAAGGATAGGTATACTAGCCTTATGTGAAGATTCTCTCTTTACCAGCACACTCAACTACTGACTGGGATAACCTAGTAATCAAGCACTGAGAAGGAGAAAGAATCCCCTAACCCTTAGCTCAAAAACCCTTTATATATGTGTATACACGTGTAGTAGGATACAGGGTAGTCTAGTGAACAAAAAGGAAAACACTCACAAGCACCTACAACACATGTTGTGCAAATGCACAGGTAGCACAATCATTACACTTGCCCTCCAGCATTTAGTCCTAAATGCTAAGGGAGTTAGTACTGGAATAAACAAAATAACAATACAAAAACAAAAGAAAACGTTAGTAACTTACTACAAAGTTCAGTACTGCTGTGCTAGGACGTTCTCTACAGCCATGAATGTGTCTTTGATCGGTCCTGTAGTGGACTGGACGTGTTCCTGTCCAGCTTGGACATGTTCTGTAGCAGAACTGGTGGAACTTGTAGCAGATTGGTTGGAATGGCCATCAGATTGAGTAGAAAGCAGCAGATTCAGCAGTAGAGAAATGCCTTGAGTGTTGAATGAGCTTAGAGCACTCATATCAAGTACCAAAGTAAGATTGGTGGATGTTGAGGGCAATTGCAAATCGATCCAAGGATGTTTACAGTTGTGTGAGTGGAATATAGCAGTTCTATTGTTGATTTGCTCAGCTCTACACTTTGCACCTAAGTAAAATAGTAAGGTACATGTGCTTGTAATAATATAATGTAGAATATATGTGTATTTACCTTGGTTTGAAGCCATGTTCTTATGGTATACAAAGTCCTGGGACACTTGTATCATCTTAGTATGTTGAATACAGTCTTGGAACAGTGGTAGCAGGCTCAGTCTTGTATGAGAAGGAATGTGGAAGTTATACAAGCATAATACAATGAGATAACACTCTGGGAGTTGTATAGTAGGGTTGAGGGAATTGTTGTGGATAGCCCTGGAGAAAGCTGCAATCTCCTTGAGCTCCTCTCAATTGAAAACATAGTCAGTGCTTGTACTGTGGTTGTGAGTAACCCAATCCTGTATGATTGGTTGTGCTCGAGGGCCAACTAAGAGTTGTAGAGGAGGATGAGGCATATTTGTGCCTTGTAGAAAAGCAGATACAAATGTATGAGTAACAGATTCTTGAGTAGTAGACATGATATGTGTAGTAAAGTGACTATATGCACAGTTTTTAAAGCCTTTGTGTATGTCTACCTGTATGTCCATGCTGTAGCATTGTGTTTGAAAGGTTGCCTCATGTTTTACTAGACTGATACTAACCTGAGAGTCATCAGTATTGAGTTTTCCCTTTCCTAGAGTTAGTGCATCAATAGAATTGATTCCAAGTATGTCTAAGTATTCCTTTAATGCCTCAAGGTGTGCAATTTTATCATAGGGTAGCCATGTGTGATCTCCAGACTTCCATAGTACTTTGAACAAAGTAGTAGTCCCTTGTCCTGCATGAGTTTCAATTGAATCTACTGTCCATTCCTTGTTTTCATTGTTTAATCCAGTAACTTGTCCTACTTCCCTTCCAGGGAATAATCTATTGTCGTTTGGAACATGTATCCTAAGTAGCAATGAATGAAATACTGGGTGTATGTTATGATTCCTCATTTCCCTGGGTAGGTCTAGTTCAAATGCCTTGTTTCCTGTGTTCCAGATTATTCTGTAAGGTCCTATGTACTTTGGTACTAGTTTCCTTGCTTGCTGTCTCAGTAGATTCATATTCTTTGTAGAAACATACACTAGATTGTTTAATTCGAATGAAGAGGGTTGTCTGTGTCTATTAGCATGTCTAGTTTGCTTTACCCTTGCCTGAAGGATTGCATTGTGTGCCTGCAGTATTGTGTCCTTTACTTTCTGAGTGTAAGTCCTTACTCTAGGATATTCATCCTTCCTGGGGTTGTTCCATATCAAGTTCCTTAGCATCTGACTGTAATTTAGAAAGAATAGTGCATATCCTGTAGTTTCTGACCTTACTGTATTGATAGTGTACTCAATCATAGGTAGTTTATGTATCCAATCCTTTTGTTTAGGAGAAATACACTGTCTGAGCATCTGAGTAATTGTTCTGTTCATTCTCTCAGTCGATCCATTGGTCTGTGAATGATATGTGCTCAATAGCTTCAATTTAATACCTATAAGTTCATGTAATCTTCTCCAAAATGTACTGGTGAATAGGGAATCACAGTTGCTAACAATGTAATTAGGCAGTCCATGCAGTTTATAGACGTTTTCAAATACTATCTCTGTGATTTCTCTTGCTCTGTATGTTTGCCTAGTAGGAATAATGTGTACCATGCCAGTTAATAGACAAATAACTGTACAAATCATATCAAAAGGTCCCAAACAGTTCTTCGATTCAGGAAAAGGTCTAACAAAGTCCATTCCTATGCCTTCCTAAGGCCTATTAGGTACTGAGAGTGGATGTAGTAAACCAAACAGTTTCTGATTGTTAGGTTTACTGATCTTGCATGTATGACACGAATCACAGTAGGAATTAATGTCTATGATCATATCCTTCCACCAAACTTGTTCTCTAAGGTATGAAAGTGTCTTTCACAGTCCTAAGTGTGCCAAAATAGAATGTGCATACTCTATTACAATTTCCCTAGTGTTTCTGTTATGTATTAGAATTCTAGGTATGCAAAGTATGTACCTCTCACCCTCCTAGCAAAATATGAGTCCATTTTCAACATGAAAATTCTGGAAGTGCTTCGAATCTTGTAATATCTGATTGAAGAAGTTATCCTCATGATATCTGCCTTTGAGACATTCCAGGAATTGTAAATCTGGTGAAGATTGAGCTATAATATCAGGTAATTGAGGTTCAATCAAGTTCTAGAGTTGATCAGTAGTGTTCTTTGGTACTGGGACGTTCTGATCATTAATTTCCAATCTAATATTATTGTCTGAATGTCTGTATCCTTGCATATTACTTCTAGTGTCTGGTACGTTTGCAGGTGAATTTATTTCATGCAAATCCGATTGTTCAGTGTCCTGAGGCAGTGTTTCTGATACCTTACTGTGTGTGTCTGTTTCCTGATCTCACTCTGCATTCTCTGGTATTGTAAACCAGCTTCTAGTCCTTGTAGCAGGCCTGCCCTCTGTTTGAAGGTCTGTCTGTGAGTTTCTAGCATGTCTGGTAATTAATCTAGCCTTTCTGCTGTGCAGTCAACTTGTGATTGATCCTCAAGGTAAAGTTTTCCTTACTGCTACTAGTCTAGCCTCAATATATACAGTATCCTGTATCTCTAACAGCTGTGAAATGTTATTCCTGACTTGATTAATCCTTGATAGATCATTGTTGTCAAGTTGTAATGTATATTCTTGCTGAGATCGAGTTGTTCCTAGTAAATCTCCTGAGTATATGTGTGATAATGTGTCTGCAAGAATGTTTGTAGTGCCTGGAATGTATTTTACTGTGAAATCAAAGTCTGATATCTTCTCTAGCCATCTGGCTTGTCTTCCACTTAATACTAGTTGCCTTAGAATGTGTTCTAACACTCTGTGATTGGTATACCAAAAGAAATGCATTCCTTGTAGTAGATTCTTGTGTCTTAGCATAGTTTCTACTCCTGCTAGTAATTCTACATTGTGTACTGGGTAATTCTGTTGCACAGGGTTTAATTTCACTGAGAAAAACGCTACTATCTTGGAATCTTTCCAATCATGACCTTGGCTGACTATTCCTCCAATTCCTGAAGCTGAAGTGTCTGTAACAATGTTGATAGGTGGCACATTCTTACTGTAGTCCAATACTATCCTGTGATTATGCCTGAAATCTGATACTAGCTTTACTATTTGATCAAATGCTCACTGTTCAGTGAATGTCCATCTAAAAAATGTAGTTTCTCCTGCAATCTTTGATAAAATACCTGTAGAAATGTGTAACTAAGGTATATTGGGTGCTAAATACCCTACTGATCCTAAGAAACCTTGTAACAAATCTTTATTAGTAGGTACTTTCCATTGTTGAATAGAATCGACTTTATGAGGGTCCATTCTAATGCCTTGATTGTCAATAATGTGTCCTAGTATCTTCAGTTCTTTCTAGAACAATTGTATCTTATGTTCACTGAGGTAGAATTTCTCCTTACACAATATATCAATGACAGTTCTGAGATGTTGTATATGATCCTCAATTGTGTCTGAATAAATCACTAAGTCATCTAGGTAGATATCCATCCAGTCACCCAAGTAAGGCTGGAAAATGTGGTTCATTAATGCTTGATAGGTGGCTCTGCTATTACAATTACCTAATTGCATTACTTCACTAACCATTGTTTCATCCAGAGTGTTGAATATCAATCTGTTTACATGCTCAGGGATTATTCTAATCTGTTCATACGTGTCTTTGCCATCAATGAGTGATTTATACTTCTTGGAAGCTACTCTCCTTAATACTGATTCAATATCTGGTAAAGGAGATGATAGTTTCTTAGTATTCTTGTTGTGCTCTCTAAGATCAATGACGGTTCTCAATTGTATAGGGTCTTCCCTAGTCTTTCTAGACTTTTGAAGTAGTAGTATAGGCATCACATTTGATCCTGTAACTACTTTCCATCTTCCTGATTGAATATAGTCCTTTCTCTTGTTTTGCCATTGCTCTTGCAAAGGATCCAGACAAGTTGCCCTACAGAACTTGTATTTCTTATCCTCATCTAGGAGTGGTATACTATGATTAATGGCTCTGAGAGGTGGTAGAGGCGTTTCTGATGCATCTTTGAACAAATCTGTAGCATATTGCTTGATTTCTTGTCTGCATTTGTCAATTTCTTAATCATAAGTATTAATAACCTTTGATGAAACGACTGTGACTTGTTCTCCTGTTATTGGTAGAGGTATTGCACTTTCAATCCATAGTCTGGACTCATTGAAACCGATAGAAATCTTGTGCTGGAAGAGGAACAGTATTCCTAGTATAATATCATAGTTATCCAAATTCATGATATCAAAGTGCTGTATTGTGTTTATCTCTCCATATTGTATTCTAGCATCAGTACAATAGTTTACTTTCAATCTAGAGCCTTGTACTGCCAATTGTATAGGTAAAGGTTTGGCTAATGCAAGTTTCCTGACGCCTATTTGATCTGCAAACTTGGTGGACATGAAATCTGCTAATGATCCTGAATCAATTAATGCTCTCACTAATTCTCTATTGATTTTGATTGTAATTATGATAGGACATGGTATTGATCTCTTAAAGTCCTTAGTATAAGCTGTAGTACACTCAATTGTATTAAAATTGTTGAAGTTAGTAGTCATAGTGTGGATTTGCACAGGTAAATCATGCATATATGCTCTATTTCCAGATATGGGACGTGAGTCAATGTTTTCCATGCTCACAACTGAATACATTGGCTCAAACAATTCAGGATTAAAGATATCCTCTATCTCTAATAGTTCCTGATGATTGTAAACGTATTTGGCTGAATATTGAGCTTGTCTGAGTAGAGAATACCATTCTCTAACATCAAATCTGTTCAGAAAAGCAATCTTAACAGGTAATGTGTACTCATTTCTGTTCTCCCAATTGTCTATGATTGTAAACTACGTATCTGTACTTCTGAAAACATAGAATCAATTGTGTAGATACTTATTCTGAAGTCTTCTGTTGCATTTCTGGTCAAAACAGTACAGAATTCCTTCCATAAGACATCTAGTAATTCCAAAACATACTGTATCATTGTATTCACTGTAGAAATAGCCATTTCTGTAGATTGATCTCATTCTCCTCTGATTTCTCTTTCTAAGTTCAGTGTTTATGCAGGGAATCTTCAATTCTGAAGTGTTAGAAGAGGTTTGTAGCTTCAAATCCGATTGTTCTAGACCAAATAATTGCAAAATAGTATTGTAACCAGCTAATGAATTGTAATTCTCATTCTTCTGAGTTGTAGACTCATAGCTATCGTCTGGATAATGTATCTGAATAGCCATAGATTGTATTTGCAACGTAGAAGATGATGGATCCATTGTATTGTCTGCTATAAGATCCAAATCCAAGTAATTATTGTCTTCCAAAGTATTGGTTAACTTATCTAGAGTGGAATAATTGATATTAATACTCTTAGACAACGTATTTGTATTGGAAACACTGTTCAGCTTTACTGTACTGTGTGTAGGACAATCTTTAGCTAAATGCATAGTCTGTTTACAGATGAAACATTGTCCTTTAGCTCTCATATTGTCTAGTTCAGCTTGTGAATGCCTTTTTACACCTGTAGAATAAGTTTTCTTACTGTTCTCTTGCTTATTCTGCCTGGTATCTTTGTACTTTGGTTTGTAGTCCTTAGATCGGTCTTTCTCTTTAGGACTTACACTGTTGGACTGTATGTGCTGCCTGTTACAATTATTACAATTATAATCATAATTCCTGTCCTTTGGTCGATTCTTATTGTCATTCCTGTAGTTCCTCTGGTTGTTC
>NW_006760386.1:6299057-6308700 GCF_000271605.1 Fomitiporia mediterranea MF3/22
AATCAAAATTAACATGACCCATTTGTTGATGTAAATCAACAATAGTGATTGTGTTAATAGATTGTTTATTATAATGAGAAACTATCATATACAAGTTATTTCATACATGTATTTCACCAATCTTTGTATGAGCAGGAGAATAAATAATACATTCATTGTTTGTTTTCATTAAAACATATCCTACTTTGCATAATAATGCTTCACTAACAAGTATAAAGTTCAGATTAGGATGATAGTATATGTTTTGTAGTGAAATCATATTCACCTTTGTATGCTCATTGGCTTTGTTTCATAGTTTTACATTAAATGTCATCACTCTACTTTTGCTAAGTGAGAATGACAATTTATTTACAATTGTAATGTTTATTAGGGTTGAGTTCCAAACGTTTGTAAGACAGAACAAGTATGGAGTAGTGTGTACATTCACACCAGAGTCCAATATATTAATACAATGTATTAGTTCAGTATCATTGTAATGTATTGTGTTGATACATATGTTTAGATTGTAATTGAACTCTTCAACAACTTCTTTTGTATTGTCAAATGAGTTCATGAAATCATCTACTTGCATGACACCTTCTTCTTATACTTTGAATGCTGAAAATACATCAGATTCAGTAGATAGAGTAGATTGAACAGGTAAACTGCTGGAACTTGATGCTGAGGCTTCTACTATTGTAGACTCTAGCATCAGTGTTTTATTAACATCTTCAATAAATGCTGTTTCGTTATTGTCTCCAATGAATACTGCTGCATTAAGTGCAGGTTGAGACAGTATAGTAGTAGTAGTAGAAGTAGTAGCTGTTTGCCTATGCTTTTTCTTTTGAGCTTCTGTTGTTTTACTTGTTGGAGGATTTCAGTAGTCTTTTGACATATGCCTGTACTTGTTACAGTTGTAGCATTTAACTTTATTGTAAGGCTTTGTTTTGCCTTTAGCTACACTTTTGCCTTTTGTTTGTAGGCTGTCTTGTTCAGTATCTTGTTTTGTTTGAGAGTACTGAGAATGATACTCAGTATATACGTTTTGTAATTCGTGTATTAGCTTAGCTGGTGTCAGAACGTCTTTCTGAGCTGCTGTAACTGTTGGTAGTTGATTATAATAGGTAATCTGCCTGTCTAGCATTGTTGCTACCCATCTATACTCACAAGGAGTAGTGAGATTAATTGCTGAGATGTATGTATTGTTATTGGGGGCTTTATTATGTGTAGACAACTGTCTGTAGATTTGTTCAATGTTGTCTAACATCTTATCAAACTGTGATACATGCTCTTTTACTGTAAACAATGTAGATATGTCTACAGCATACATTATTGTTGTTTGAACGTTGTATTGTTCAGAAAGCACCTTCATAAGACTTCTAACACTCGTATGTGTTGTAAAGTTTGCATAAATTGTATCAGTTATTGTTTTTGTTATACAATGATACAAAACATTGCCTGTATGTATGCCAGCATCATTAGAGGAAGGGGGATTGTGCTCTAGATGGTCTAAGAGCATCATGGCAGTGAGTACACTGTGTATGCACAAGCACCATATCTTGTATCCCTTCACACCAGCCAACTTTTCTGTTCCCTTAAAGAACTTTGTAATGTTAGAGTCCTTCATTATAGCATTAACAAAGGTATGTGTTGTAGACAACATTGTAATGAGTTTGGGGGGAGAGGGAGGTCTTGGGCTTGGTGGTCTGGTAGGAGGCAAAGGCATTCTGCAAGAGTGAGTGTGTGGGGGCATTCAATGGGCATCAAGGCTCATAACCTTTTAACAAGTGTAGCAGGAGTGCCCCAAGTACTCTCTCTTATTGAGACATCAAGCAAGTATCTACCTTATATACTACATAGTGAAGTCTGATAATCCGAGACATTCCAAGTGTAGTAATTCTACATAAGGCAATTGGGGATTTCCTAATCCAGAGTGTAATCTAATAAGTATGTATTTGACTAACTATATGTACTGGTACAGTTACATGCCTTAATTCTACATTATTAGTATGTACTAGTTCATTAGGGTGCCTCCAGCCTTGTGTAGACAAGGACTTATCACCTAGTATAGGTTCATTAGGTTGCCTCCAGCCTATGAGGGACAAGGACTTACATCCTAGCATGTTAGTATCAATATCCAGACTTGGGTACCCTCCAGGAATTGTCTGTCAAGGCTCAGCAGCCACATTGTAATTAATAACCAATGGGTAATCTTGTTGTCCATTGTCTGTAAACTCAATACACACCTGTTTGTTCCTTTTCACTGTCACAGATGCCTGGTCCTCAACCCATCCAATCAATGCAAACCTCTAGTGTATCCAGTGCTGGTCCATATTGATATGTGCTAATGTGTTCCAGAAGCATTCCACAGCATTCTGAAGCATTATGAACCTACTGGGGGCCAATCCAGTAAGTAGTCTCTGTTTCTACTCAAAAATCATAACTTTACTCACTAAAATTCCTGAGGGGTACTAGACAATGAGGGAGACCTAGGGTTGATCAGACCCTTTGGTTCCTTAGTGTCCAGCAAGAGGTTTCAGTACTAGGTGAGTACAGTCAAAAATATGTAAGGAAACTCACTGTTCCTCACAAGAGAATTCTAATCACCCTTAGTTCACTCAACTACTGACTGGGATAACCTAGTACTCGAGTGAGGGGTTAGGGGAAAAGAATCCCCTTTACCCAGCAATCAATACTGTCTTTTATAAGGTAGTACACGTGTAGATACATGAGGAGAAAGTGTAACTAACTACAATGAGAATATATGTGCTTGTGGGTCCCACTGTGTAATGATCTGACACAATCAGTAATGTAGTAATAATAAAATACAAACCAGTAAATCAAATCCTTACACACATATTGTATCATACAGAACAAACGAATGTATAAACTACAACCTAGAGGCCAACACACACAATAGCTAGGTTATAATAACAACAGTAAAGGTTACTTAGTGTGCTATGATAATAAAATTACTGTCAAATACAATGTACAATTCATAGACAAACTAATGTCTAGGATTGAAGGGGAGAATAATCATAACAATGATACATCAAACAATAATAAAGCTCTTCCTAATAACAATAATAAAGATAAAGAACCTGTCATACAACACTCTACACAAGAGTAAAGACCAGTTAAACAAACTATAGGTTTAAATTACAAAGACAATATAAACCTAGCTATGTATCTAACAGAATTTAACAAATTCCTTAACAAAGTCTATAACAATCCATTAATGTATTACAATGCTATAACATGTATAGACAAAGAACAGTAGATCAAAGTTATGAAGGATGAAATACAGTCACTTCAACAATGAAATGTATGGATATATACTATCCCCCCTACAAATACAAATATAATTGGAATGAAATTTGTCTATAAAATCAAAAAACTGGCTAACAGCCAAATAGACAAATACAAAGCACAATTTGTAGTGTAAGGATACACTCAAAAGAATGGAATAGACTTCTATTCTGACAATTTATTTGCTCTAGTAACAAAACTATTAACAGTACAATTATTGTTATCTTGGGCAGCATCTAAGAACTATGAAATACATTAGATAGATGTAAAATCCACATATCTTTACAGAGAACTAAATGAGGACAAACTCATTTATGTGAAACTGCCACCAGGCAGGCTACTTACAGATATTAAACCTGGACAGGCATTATACTTAAATAAAGCATTATACAGATTGAAACAAGTAGGTAGATGATAGTACAAGAAGATTACCAAACTACTGCTTAAGATCAGATTAGAACAAGCTAATTACAATTATACTGTATTTTACAAGAAACAAAATAATAAAACAATTCTTGTAACATTTATACACATTAACAATATTATGATTATTAGTGAAACTATTACTATAATAATAGTATTTAAACATGCATTAAGACAACACATTACATTTACTGATAGTAACAAAATACATTAGTTACTTAGTATTGAAATAAGCCAAGATAGACCTCAACAAACAATTAGCTTATAGTAAAAGCATTATATTGAAAGTATAATCAAGTGTTACCACTTTGAAAACGAAAAGGCACTACAAACACCTATTACTCCTGGAATAGATCTATCTAACAATACAAACAATATGTACAATATGAACGAAAGTAATAATGAAACAACACTATACATGAATATGGTAGGATTGTTAAGATATGTTACAGATTGCACACAGCCAGACATATCTTATATTACTGGGCAATTAGCACACTACTTACAAAAGCCCTAAATGTATCACTTCAAAGTAGTGAAACATTGCTTTACATATTTAAAATATACAACAAATTGTTGGCTTCAACTTGGAAGCACGAATGCCTTAAAACTATAAGGCTATTGTGATACAGACAGATGAATGACAGAAGGACATAAAGCAATAAACAGTTACGTCTTTCAATTAGCTAAATCAATCATATCCTAGTCAAGCAAACAGTAAAACCTGGTACCACTATCTGTTTACAAAGTAGAGTTGCAAGTGCTAGCATATGCTACTTAAGAAGCCATTTGGCTCAAACAATTTGCTGAAGAAGTACTGCAGACTGAATCAGCACCCATTATAATTTATTACAATAATCAAGGTGTAATAAAGACTGTAAAGTCTGACAAAATAACATACAATGCTTACACTAAACATCTTGATTTACAAAAAGACTTTGTACAATGTTACATTCAAAACAATTACATTAATGTATACTATGTTCAATCACAGAACCAATTAGCAGACATCCTTACAAAGGCTCTCTATGTCCTACAGATCAAGCATCTAAACAAACTATTAGGCATACAGTCCTAGTTCTTAATTAATGCTTGAAGGGGAGTATTAGATTGTGCTCTGGATTAGGAAATCCCTAATTGCCTTATGTAGAGTTACTACACTTGGAATGTCTTAGACTACCAGACTTTACTATGTAGTATATAAGGTAGACACTTGCTTGATGTCTCAATAAAAGAGAGAGTACTTAGGGCACTCCTACTATGCTTGTTAAAAGTAATCTTGTTGTCTATTACCTGTAAACTCAATATACACTTGTTTGTTCCTTTTTGCCTTCACAAATGCTTAGTCCTCAACCTATCCAATTAATACAAACCTCTAGTGTATCTAGTACTAGTCTATATCAAAATGTTCTAATGTGTTCCAGAAGCATTCTATAGTGTTCTAAAGCATTGTGAACCTACTAGGGGCCAATCTAGTAAGTAGTCTCTGTTTCTACTCAAAAATCATAACTTTACTTACTAAAAATTCCTGAGGGGTACTAGACAATGAGAGAGACCTAGGGTTGATCAGACCCTTTAGTTCCTTAGTATCTAGTAAAGGGTTTCAATACTAGGTAGGTACAGTCAAAAATATGTAAGGAAACTCACTGTTCCTTATAAGAGAATTCTAATTACCCTTAGTTCATTCAACTACTAACTAGGATAACCTAGTACTTGAGTAAAGGGTTAGGGGAAAAGAATCCCCTTTACCTAGTAATTGATACTGTCTTTTATAGGGTAGTACACATATAAATACATGAGGAGGAAGTGTAACTAACTATAATGAGAATATATATGCTTGTAGGTCCTACTGTACAATAATCTGCCTCAATCAGCAATGTAGTAATAGTAAAATACAAACTAGTAAATCAAATCCTTACAGAGTTAGAACAGAGTTATTGTTATGTAAATAATTAATGCTAAACATCTGAATTAAATATAGACAATTATTGTTTGTACTATAACACTCTAGACAGTAAAGACTCTTATTTCTTTGATGAACCTATTGATTCTAAAGTCTGTAAAGAGGTGAAAGGTGTAGGAATAGTTTTGGACATTCCTTATAAACTTGTAGGCTCAGTTTCTCTTAGGAAAGCTTTGTACATTTGCTCTAGCATTAGAAGGCAACTGGATATGTTTTTGACAATTAAAACAGATTATAGACTCATTAATACACATACTCTAATTGATTCAGAGTGTACTAGATTATACATAAATACAGGTTTTGTTAAGAACAACAAGTTAACAACATATCCTTTTAAGAATCCCTTTCTAGTCTTTAATACTAATAGTACAAGTAATGATAGAGGTCTTCTAAAGGACTATGTTGAAGTGGAACTCTCTGTTAAAGTACATACAGAGACAATTTGTCTAGTAGTTACTATATTAGTATTAAGTAATATCTTTCTAGAATATGATTAGTTAAACAAGTATAATCTGGAAATTAATTAGAGACAAGGTATTGTATCCTTTACTAAATGTCTAGACAGTTGTTCTATATTCTTGAATGAACTAGAGATGTATCCAGATGTTCTAGAGTACCTAAGAAGAACTAATAATGATCCTACCCTGGTTTTTACAATCCCTCATTATCTTAAAGTATATAAGAATGTATTTAGTACAGAATCCTTTGAGAAATTACTAGAGTATTAATTTTAGGACTATACTATTAATCTAAAGCTAGATTTTAAGGTTACAGATTGTAAAGTGTACTCTCTAGCTCTCAGAGAATAAGATGTACTCAAGGATTTTATTTCTGAGAATCTGGCTTCAGAAAGGATTTAATATTCAAAGTCCCTCATAGTATTACCTTTCTTCTTTATTAAGAAGGAGAATAGATCTTTAAGACTGATCCAAGATTATAGAAAGCTTAATAAAGGTACTATTAAGAACAAGTACTCTCTACCTTTAATTCAAGAGCTTCTGGATAAGGTCAAAGATTCTAAGTACTTTACAAAGCTTAATGTACACTAAAGATACTATAATATTTGAATCTAGGAGGGTGATGAGTAGAAGGCAGCTTTCAGAATGAATCTAGAATTGTTTAAGCCTATAGTTATGTTCTTTAGTCTTACAAATGCTCCTACTACATTCTAGAGCTTTATAAACAATATCTTTAGTAAATTAATTAATAAGGAATCAGTTGTTTTCTATATAAACAATATCCTTATCTATTCTAAAGATATTAAAGAGTATAGACACTTAGTTTAAAGGGTTTTTACAATTTTACAAGAGAATCACTTGTTCCTTAAACTCTAGAAGTGTGAATTTGAAAGATCTTTTTAACAAGCATAGTAGGAGTGCCCCAAGTACTCTCTCTTATTGAGACATTAAGTGAGTGTCTACCTTATATACTACATAGTAAAGTCTGATAATCTAAGACATTCTAAGTGTAGTAACTCTACATAAGACAATTAGGGATTTCCTGTAAGGATTTGATTTACTGGTTTGTATTTTATTATTACTACATTGCTGATTGTGTCAGATCATTGTACAGTAGGACCTACAAGTGCATATATTCTTATTATAGTTAGTTACACTTTCTCCTCATGTATCTACATGTGTATACCCCTATAAAAGACAGTATCAACTACTAGGTAAAGGGGATTCTTTTCCCCTGACCCCTTACTCAAGTACTAGGTTATCCTAGTCAGTAGTTAAGTGAACTAAGGGCAATTAGAATTCTCTTGTAAGGAACAGTGAGTTTCCTTACATATTTTTGACTGTACCCACCTAGCACCAAAACCCCTTGCTGGACACTGAGGAACTGAAGGGTCTGATCAACCCTAGGTCTCCCTTGTTGTCTAGTACCCATCAGAAAGTTTTAGTGAGTAAAGTTACAATTTTTGAGTAGAAACAGAGACTACTTACTAGATTGGCCCTTAGTAGGTTCACAATGCTTTAGAATGCTACAGAATGCTTCTGGAACACATTATCACATATTGATATGGACTAGTGCTAGATACACTGGAGGTTTGCATCAATTGGATGAGTCAAGGACTAAGCATCTGTAAAGGTGAAAAGGAACAAACAGGTGCACATTGAGTTTACAGACAATGGACAACAAGATTATCTATTGAATATTAATTACAATGTGGCTGCCAAGCCTTGACAGACGATTCCCAGAGGGTACCCAAGTCTGGATATTAATACTAACATGTTAGAAAGTAAGTCCTTGTCCCTCATAGGCTGGAGGCAACCTAATGAACCTATACTAGGTGATAAGTCCTTGTCTACACAAGGCTGGAGGCACTCTAATGAACTAGTATATACTAATAATGTAGAACTAAGGTATGTAACTGTACTAGTACATATAGTTAGACAAACACACACTGTAGAGCAGATACTAGCAAGTATTCACACTACTAGGCTCAAAGAAATAGTAAACAAAGGTACAGAGAGTAGAAACACTCAGGCAATTGTTCTTGAGGATTCAGACAGTTGAGTTCAGGATGAACAGGCAATTGGATTCAAGGATTTGTCTAATTGAATACAGAAGGTTGAGTTTGAGGATTCACTCAATCAATTTCAGACTACTGAGTTTGAGGATTCACTTGATAGAGGACAGGCAATTTGGTTTAAGGATTCACCAAGTCAATATAGAGAGCTAACAGTAAGCATCAAGGAATTTGCAAGCCAGTACAAGAGTTACAGAGTGTATATAGTTAGTATCAGTGAGAGTGTGGATAAGTATCTAGTAAGTACACTTACTTCAGAACAGAAACACATTGACAACAGTAATGTAGAGGGTAGTAAGACACCTAAGACCCTTTTAGACAGTAAAGAAAGCAGCCAGGACTCAGAACACAAGAGTAACAAAGGCTAGGAGAGTTAGGCATTGAAACTACAGAGATTTGATAAGGAACAAGACTTCCAGAAGGCAAGTAAGACCTTCAGACACATTGTAAGAACCAGAGTGATTAAGATAGACATAGAACATGTCAGCCCATTCTACAGTTCAATAGACATCAACAATTTGAATAAGAGAACATACAAATTCGATGAAATGTATTAGGAAGAGGAGAAAGCAACTCCTTCATCAAACAAGAGCAGACTTGATAGTATAGTAACAGAAAAGTATGAAATGCTTCAGGCAGGCTACAGAACAAAAGCCAGACATGCTATAGTACTAACAGACAGTAGAGATCAGAACTATCAATCTAAGAGTGTAGAAGAAACACTCAAGAGTCCAGACAAATGATTACATTTGTAGAAAGCAAAAGGAAAGTGTAAAGCAAAAGGAATACACAAAGTACAAGGAATGGAATGAAAACTGGAACTGTCAGGCATTCAATACAATTGTGAAATCGATTCAGACTATCCAAGCGAAACAGACATTGTATTTACAGAACAGTACTTTGAGGATAGTAAAAGTGAGCACAAATTAGAACTACAAGGATTAGTACTTGATCTAGAGGGCAAAAATCAAGCATACACTCACAAAATCAAGTGTTTAACCTTATACATGGCAGATATCGACTACACATTGCACAGGAGCAATGTACAGGAGTACTATAATAGATACAACACTCTAGCCAGGTCCAGGAATAAGAGAGAAAGTGAAATACCTGGATATATACAGTCTCAAATGGAAATACCAAGTTTTTCAGGTCATCAGAGCATACATTACATTAAATCAGTGAACAAACAATCCTATAGCAATACTTCACAATTGAAAGCAGTCCCAGGTAAGGCATATACTAGTAGTATTAGTGAGAACAATATTGATTCAGAGTGTAGCAAACTATACAGTTCAAAGCTACATATTGAGTACAGTAAGTATAATAATAGCTCCAACTGTAGTTCAAGGACAAACAATGGACACAGGCATAGTAAAGCACTAAATAATGTTCAGAAAGGTAGATTTGCATTAGTAAGACCTTCAGAGAGCCTA
>NW_006760386.1:6308720-6325005 GCF_000271605.1 Fomitiporia mediterranea MF3/22
AAAATCAAGTGTTTAACCTTATACATGGCAGATATCGACTACACATTGCACAGGAGCAATGTACAGGAGTACTATAATAGATACAACACTCTAGCCAGGTCCAGGAATAAGAGAGAAAGTGAAATACCTGGATATATACAGTCTCAAATGGAAATACCAAGTTTTTCAGGTCATCAGAGCATACATTACATTAAATCAGTGAACAAACAATCCTATAGCAATACTTCACAATTGAAAGCAGTCCCAGGTAAGGCATATACTAGTAGTATTAGTGAGAACAATATTGATTCAGAGTGTAGCAAACTATACAGTTCAAAGCTACATATTGAGTACAGTAAGTATAATAATAGCTCCAACTGTAGTTCAAGGACAAACAATGGACACAGGCATAGTAAAGCACTAAATAATGTTCAGAAAGGTAGATTTGCATTAGTAAGACCTTCAGAGAGCCTAGCAAAGAATAGCTACACATACAGAGTGATACAGAGCTCTAGGATACAGAGAAAGGGAAATTTTGACTCAGGATCAGACCTAGACAGTAATAATTCGGATTCCTCTTCATCCAATGACAATAATTGAAGTAATACTTTATTCAAACTGTCAGACATTGATTCAAAATGATGAAGTCCTGATTGTTTTATGTACTGATTGACTTCAATAACAAACTTTGTATACTTTTACAAGTCTGGTTCACCTGAGTATACTGTAGGAGCTATTGGTTCTACACTGTGCATCTGTATCTTTAATTTGAGGAGTTCTTTGTTCTGTTTCTTCCTCAAGCATTTCTTACACTTCTTAGTAGCTTCAGTATTACTCCCTAAGAGCCAAGTAGGGATAATACTAGGTTTTATTAAGGGAAAAGTAATAAATTTCTATTTGTAAAAGATTGTGAACCATGAGTATAGATGGACACTTGCTCAATTCTTTAGAGGACTTATGGACTTTTGTTTCCCTTCTAACTTTGCTGAAATACTGTGGAAAGAGTTCAACACTTCAAAACAAGGTAATAGGAATGTTCAGAATTATTTGTACAATCTAGAGATAAAAGCAACAAATCTAGGAAACATTTCTTAGCAAGATTTGACTAGACAGGCATGGTATGGATTGAATTCCAAGTACTAGAGGCAATTACAATTAGATTGCTTGAATCCAGACACTGTATATTATTCAATCTTTAAGGATAGGCTTGAAAGCATTAAGAAAGCAAATGAATCCATAGGAATCAAATGGCACATAGATTCTAGACATCAATTCCATCTGTAAGGACACAGTAATGATTCTCAGAGTGATTATTTGCATACAGACAGTTCTGATAATTCAGGAAACAATCAATTCACTCTACAGGATAGTAAAAGTAATGATTCAGACCACAGTAACTCTAGTCAGGATACTATACATACTAGCAGCACAAACACTAAAGGAAAGGCCAGGCAATTGTATTATCTATTGAGGAACAATGACTAGCATGAAAGCAAGACAGGAAACCATCAGAGAATGTACACTATAGGTTTCAAACATTATTCCCAATCGAAATTGGATGAAATGAGAGCAAAAGGACTATGTTTTATTTGCAAACAAGAGGACCACTTAGTCAGGAATTGTCCTACTTACAATACAATCAGATTGAATAATGTGTAGGATGATTGTTCATCATCTAGTAATGTCAGTATCAGTTACACCACTTTAGATAAGTTAGCAGACAACTTAGACAGCAAGAACTATGTAGAATTAGAGTCAATTACAGACTATAACACAGATTCAGACATATCTAGTAGTAATATACATGTTTTATTGATTTGGATACTTTGTGAAGGTAATACTGAGGATTCAGTAACAGAACAAGAGAGTTCCACAACAGAACACAAGTTCAGGCATACAAACAACACATTTGAAAGGGTGAATTCAGTATATTCAAGACCCTATGAGACTACAGCACTTAGGCATTGTACTATAGACATTCAGTACAGGAATAAACATTGTAGGAAGTCTAAACATTGAGATAGACAATTGTATAGTACATACAATAACATTTTACACTTGAAAGCATAGGCATACAGTGTAGAAAGGATTCTACAAGACTACAGATATGTATGGCACATGGAAAGGACTAGGAAACACGCATACAACTATTGTTTCAAGGAATCTAAGATGCTACAAGCACAAGGCAACACATATATAGACATTTTAGAGACACTATTACCAATTCTTAGAGCCACAAATCGAAACAATGCTCTTAAGAAATACAGGCTGTTTACAGACAACAGGAATGCATACTAGGACATTAGGAAAGGACCTGAGAATGTTAGACAATTGGAATATAACCAGCCAGATAGTATTATAGTTTACAAGGCAATGCAAATAGTAAACTGTGTAAGCAGGACAATCTATCAAGCATTACTAGACTATAAACTACAACTACTCTTGGATACTAAGAAATATTTCAATCTAAACAATTCACACAGGTATTCTATTAAGTTAGAAGGCTACATCACATATCAGAAGACAGAAATCAGTACATTGAGCAAGGTAAAGTGTATATACATTAAGAATAAGATGATACTGCTTCAGAATAAGTATCAGGCATGGAGATACATCAACAGTGATAGAAAGACACAGACATACACATACACAGTCAATTCTATTCAGTACAGGAAGGTATTCAAAAGTGAAGAACTGTTTCAGACAATTTCAGGATCAGGAGAATGTTCAGACATTCAGGTATATTGATTCTACAACATTAGAACAGACATTTCCATCTTCAGGATTGGAGAAACAATTAGTAATGAGTACAATTGAAGTAATTTGTATAGAACATTGTTCTATAAGGTACAATTGGATGTTACACTACGAAACTATTCAGTTCATGATGAAGAATTGTTCAGAAACGTCAGAACAAGCTCAGACTACAAGGATATATTGTACAGAACACAGTTTCAGGAGAACATAAGGTATTACATTGTGAAATACACCTTCAGACAGTCAGGATTCATTGGAATAGACTCAGGATACTTTATTAAACATAGTATGAGTATTACAGGCACTCAAATGGATGTACTAGTGTACATATACTTAGGATACATAGTAAGAATCATGTTATTCAAGCTACAGGATGACAATTACAACCTACAGGATGTAAAACTGTTACAATCTTTGTACTACAATGATAGTAAGACACTACTAAGATTAGGAATGGATACACTTTGTATAGAACAAAGTACAGAAGTTCAGAGAGTGACTTCAAGCCAGAGAACAGGTTCAGAACCTAGACAATCTGCTCAATCCACTCAATCTACTCAAACAGATTATCACACTGCTTCAAGGGAAAGTAAAGGTAATACACATACAGCCAGCAAACATCAGAGCAATAGTGAATTAGGAATGATTGATCAGACTATTCAAGCATTCAGGAATAATATTTTGATGCTACAGAAGGAAATAGAGTATTAGGAAGCTCTAGGACATCTATTAAACAATGATACAGTTCAATCTACTCTAGGAATGAGTAGTTACAATCAGTTTGAAGTACAAAATCATACAGAAGACCTCTCCAGACACTACAGATATGTTCTAGGACAGTACCAAACATTTTACACTGAAAATGAAGTCATATTTTGACAAGAGGGTAAGAGGCACACACATTACATTACATACACACTCTTTGAGCATACAAGCTACATGTTTGAACATACATTTCTCTTACATGGATTGCTACAGAACAATTTTGTAAAGGACTTCACAGGACCAGACAGTATCAGTACTATAGGAAACAGGACACATGATAGGTACATAAGGAAAGAATACATTGGCACAAGGACAAGGACAGAAAGATAGGAAGTCAGCACTAGAGCACATTGATCCACACATGGATTTGCCAAATGAACAAGGAATTGGCAGCATATACTCAGGACTTCAGGCAGCACTACTGTACATACAGACAGGACATTTTATTGAGACATACATGGAACAACACAGTATACAGACAGTTACAGTATTCAGGAAAGTAGAGAATGCTACTTAGACACAGTGTGATAGAACATCACACTATGAGACATTGAAAGTATACTCAGACAATTCAGGAATCGAATCAATCAACTTACAAAGACACAAACAAGTTGAGACACAAGGAAACAGTATGAGAATACAGTAGGACATTCATCACACACAGAGATACTGTGTATATACACACATATCTAGTGATATTAGGCTCATACATTACAATCTTATTGAATTTGAGACAATATTTTCATTCAAGGACAGATATTACACTCTAGGTTACACTCTGTAATTAGTATTCAAACATTAGGCTCAACAGAATATCCAGTTTTGTGTCACAGTTGGTTATTGTATGTAAAAGAACACACATTTGTACTAATACAAGTACAAGGTACTACATTTGCAGGAACTAGTCTATTGGAAAAATCAAGGACATAGTAGAGGAATTTTGGAATACATCTCTACTATCTATTATTGTATTACTATCCTACAGGAGCAGAGAAATGCACAAGGACAGTTAGAAGCCACAATACTAATCCATTCTATTGAGGAAGAAGGCTATAGCTTCATTAATCAGGGATTTACCTCTACACTTCCTGAAGACACAGGAGAAGAGAATATTTGTAATTACTACACTGCCAGAATTTCCATTTCTGTACAACATATTGATCTACACTGTGTGTCTCAGAATACTCAAGAGCTGAAACACCATATCTCCCCAGGAACTCTACTGATTCCCTTTGAAAAGTGTTGTATCAATAGTGACAATCAAGAGGTGACTTTTCTACTAATTGACTATACAGTAATATTGACTACATTTAATTCTATTAATGTTTTATCTAGTTTTACATGGTTTGGAACTATACTACTCACTGTCTAGAACACCACCACTGTCTCAATACTCACCAGATTGACTTTGGATCACTTCAGAGAGGCAGTACTACATCACAAGGATGTTTCCCATATGTATGAGCAAGGTATTTTATTATTTACTCATTACTAACTGTTACTTTTAAGTAAGTTTTCTGCCTTTTCTACTAATTTTTAGCATTTAGGACTAAATGCTAGAGGGCAAGTGTAAGGATTTGATTTACTGGTTCGTATTTTATTATTACTACATTGCTGATTGTGTCAGATCATTGCACAGTAGGACCCACAAGCACATATATTCTTATTGTAGTTAGTTACACTTTCTCCTTATGTATCTACACATGTATACCCCTATAAAAGACAGTATTGACTGTTAGGTAAAGGGGATTCTTTTACCCTGACCCCTTGCTCGAGTACTAGGTTATCCCAGTCAGTAGTTGAGTGAACTAAGGGCGATTAGAATTCTCTTGTGAGGAACAGTGAGTTTCCTTACATTTCCTAATCCAGAGCACAATCTAATACTCCCCTTCAAGCATTAATTAAGAACTAGGACTGTATGCCTAATAGTTTGTTTAAATGCTTGATCTGCAGGACATGGAGAGCCTTTGTAAGGATGTCTGCTAATTGGTTCTGTGATTAAACATAGTATATATCAATGTAATTGTTTTGAATATAATATTGTACAAAGTCTTTTTGTAAATCAAGATATTTAGTGTGAGTGTTGTACATTATTTTGTCAGACTTTACAGTCTTTATTACACCTTGATTATTGTAATAAATTGTAATGGGTGCCAATTCAGTCTGCAGTACTTCTTTGGCAAATTGTTTGAGCCAAATAGCTTCTTGAGTAGCATATACTAGTGCTTGCAACTCTACTTTGTAAACAGATAGTAGTACCAGGTTTTGCTGTTTGCTTGACCAAGATATGGTTGATTTAGCTAATTGAAAGACATAGCTGTTTATTACTTTATGTCCTTCTGTCATTCATCTGTCTGTATCACAATAGCCTTGTAGTTTTAAGGTGTTTGTGCTTCCAAGTTGAAGCCAGCAATTTGTTGTATATTTTAAATATATAAAGCAATGTTTCACTGCTTTGTAGTAATGTGTTTAGGGCTTTTGTAAGTAGCATGCTAATTGCCCAGTAATATAAGATATGTCTGACTGTGTACAATCTGTAACATATCTTAATCCCCTACCATATTCATGTATGGCATTGTTTTATTATTACTTTTGTTTGTATTGTATGTATTGTTTGTATTGTTAGATAGATCTATTCTAGGAGTAATAGGTGTTTGTAGTGCCTTTTCGTTTTCAAAGTGGTAACACTTGATTATACTTTCAATATAATGCTTTTGCTATAAGCTAATTGTTTGTTGAGGTCTATCTTGGCTTATTTCAATACTAAGTAACTAATGTATTTTGTTACTATCAGTAAATGTAATGTGTTGTCTTAATGCATGTTTAAATACTATTATTATAGTAATAGTTTCACTAATAATCATAATATTGTTAATGTGTATAAATGTTACAAGAATTGTTTTATTATTTTGTTTCTTGTAAAATACAGTATAATTGTAATTAGCTTGTTCTAATCTGATCTTAAGCAGTAGTTTGGTAATCTTCTTGTACCATTGTCTACCTGCTTGTTTCAATCTGTATAACACTTTATTTAAGTATAATACCTGTCCAGGTTTAATATCTGTAAGTAGCCTGCCTAGCAGCAGTTTCACATAAATGAGTTTGTCCTCATTTAGTTCTCTGTAAAGATATGCAGATTTTACATCTATCTGATGTATTTTGTAGTTCTTAGATACTGCCTAAGATAACAATAATTGTACTGTTGATAGTTTTGTTACTAGAGTAAATAAGTCATCAGAATAGAAGTCTATTCTATTCTTTTGAGTGTATCCTTACACTACAAATTATGCTTTGTATTTGTCTATTCAGCTGTTAGCCAGTCTTTTGATTTTATAGACAAATTTCGTTCCAATTATATTTGTATTTGTAGGGGGAATAGCATATGTCCATGTGTTTCATTGTTAAAGTGACTGTATTTCATCCTTCATAGCTTTGATCCACTGTTCTTTGTCTATACATGTTATAGCATTGTAATACATTAATGGATCATTATAGACTTTGTTAAGGAATTCATTAAATTCTGTTAGATACATAGCTAGGTTTATATTGTCTTTGTAATTTAAACCTATAGTTTGTTTAACCAGTCTTTACTCTTGTGTAGAGTATTGTATGACAGGTTCTTTATCTTTATTATTATTATTAGGAAGAGTTTTATCATCATTTGATGTATCATTATTATGATTATTCTCCCCTTCAATCCTAGACATTAGTTTGTCTATGAATTGTACGTTGCGTTTGACAGTAACTTTATTATCATAGCACACTAAGTGGCCTTTACTGTTGTTATCATAACCTAGCTATCATGTGTGTTGGCCTCTAAGTTGTAGTTTATGTGTTCGTTCGTTCTGTATGATACAATATGTACTGAATTCTTGTATATTATTTATTTGATAATGTTTGTTATACTGTTTGTAATATAGTGTTGCAAAATTAATAGCAACTCTTAGTGTTCTGTTATGAATATACGTTTGATATTGTACTGTATATACTCAGAATTTCATAGGTAACTTTGCTGATAATAGACACATACATACACTGTTAAAGATAGTCTTATACATACGTTCCACAACTCTGTTCTGCTGTAGTGTATTGTGTACTGTTAATCTACATATTGTTCCTTGACTTTCAATATACATAGTAAAGTCTTTACTTAGGAACACTGTATTGTTATCACTTTGGAGAGTTTTAACTCTTATACTATACTGTGTAAATAGTCTTGTTGTATGCTTTACATATTCTGTGAAAGAATTGCTTTTATGTTGTATAGGTAGTATAGTTACCCATTGTGTAGTGTCATCTACAATGGTAAAAAGATATTCATACTTACTGTAAGCTTGTACTAGGGCAGGTCCCCAAATATCAATGTGGAGATGATCTCCATAACATCATGCAAGAGGTGTTGTTTGTATTTTTGGTATTTCATTGTATTGTATGTTTGCTTTGATACAATCTGTACACTGTGCATTTTTATTGTTTGTTATCCTTTGACTTATAATCTCAGGATACTCTTGTATGAGTTTGCACAAGTAATTAAAATTGACATGACCCATTTGTCAATGTAAATCAACAATAGTGATTGTGTTAATAGATTGTTTATTATGATGAGAAACTATCATATACAAGTTATTTTGTACATGTATTTCACCAATCTTTGTATGAGTAGGAGAATAAATAATACATTCATTGTTTGTTTTTGTTAAAACATATCCTGCTTTGTATAATAGCACTTTACTAATGAGTGTGAAGTTCAGATTGGGATGATAGTATATGTTTTGTAGTGAAATTGTATTCACCTTAGTATGCTCATTAGCTTTGTCTTGTAGTTTTATGTTAAATGTCATTACTCTACTTTTGCTAAGTATGAATAATGATTTATTTACAATTGTAACATTTATTAGGGTTGAGTTCCAAACGTTTGTAAGACAGAACAAGTATAGAGTAGTGTGTACATTTGTACTAGAGTCTAATATATTAATACAATGTATTAGTTCAGTATTATTACAATGTATTATATTGATACATATGTTTGGATTGTAATTGAACTCCTTAATGACTTCTTTTGTATTGTCAAATGAGTTCATGAAGTTGTCTACTTGTATGACACCATCCTCTTGTACTTTGAATGCTGAAAATACATCAGATTCAGCAGATAGAGCAGATTGAACAGGTAAGCCACTAGAACTTGATGCTGAGGCTTTTGTAATTATAGACTCTAGCATTAGTGTTTCATTAATGTCTTTAATGAATGCCATTTTGTTATTGTCTCTAATGAATACTGCTACATTAAGTGTAGGTTGAGACAGTGTAGTAGTAGTAGTAGAAGTAGTAGCTGTTTGCCTATACTTTTTCTTTCAAGCTTCTGTTGTTTTGCTTGTTAGAGGATTTTAGCAGTTTTTTGACATATGCCTGTACTTATTACAGTTGTAGCATTTAACTTTATTGTAAGGCTTTGTTTTGCCTTTAGCTACACTTTTGCCTTTTGTTTGTAGGCTGTCTTGTTCAGTATCACGTTTTGTTTGAGAGTACTGAGAATGATACTCAGTATATACATTTTGTAATTTGTGTATCAACTTAGCTAGTGTCAGAACGTCTTTCTGAGCTGCTGTAACTGTTGGTAGTTGATTATAATGGGTAATCTGCCTGTCTAGCATTGTTACTACCCATCTATACTCATGAGGAGTAGCAAGGTTAATTGCTGAGATGTATGTATTGTTATTAGGGGCTTTATTATGTGCAAACAACTGCCTGTAGATTTGTTCAATGTTGTCTAACGTCTTATCAAACTGTAATACATGCCCTTTTACTGTAAACAACATAGATATGTCTACAGCATGTGTCATTGTTGTTTGAACGTTGTATTGTTCAGAAAGCACCTTCATGAGACTTCTAACACTTGTATGTGTTGTAAAGTTTGTATAAATTGTATCAGTTATTGTTTTCATTATACAATAATACAAAACATTGCCTGTATGTATGCCAGCATCATCAGAGGAAGGGGGATTGTGCTCTAGATAGTCTAAGAGCATTATGGTAGTGAGTACACTGTGTATACACAAGCACCATATCTTGTATCCCTTTGTACCAGCCAACTTTTCTGTTCCCTCAAAGAACTTTGTAATGTCAGAGTCTTTCATTGTAGTATTAACAAAGGTATGCATCATAGACAACATTGTAATAGGTTTAGAGGGAGAGGGAGGTTTAGGGCTTGGTGGACTAGTAGGAGGCAAAGGTGTTCTGTGAGAGCAAGTGTGTAGGGGCATTCAATGGGCACTAAGGCTCATAACCTTTTAACAAGTATAGCAGGAGTGCCCCAAGTACTCTCTCTTATTGAGACATCAAGCAAGTGTCTACCTTATATACTACATAGTGAAGTCTGATAATCTGAGACATTTCAAGTGTAGTAACTCTACATAAGACAATTAGGGATTTCCTAATCCAGAGCACAATCTAATAGATCTACTATTAAGTATCTTAGACACATTATTAGGAACAATGAGATTCAAATACACCTGAAAAAAGTAAAGCCTATTAATGAATATGTTAGGGGTAATGTGTTCTCTAAGTTGATAACACTCTTAAACTGTGAATGTAGACCTACAGCCCTTAATCCAACTATACTCCCAAAGCTACTAGCTAGGATTTATACTAAGAGAACAAGTAGAAATATAAGAAGAGTCAAAAAACTAAGGAACTACTGTATCTACAGACTGCTTTTTATAATAACTAAATAACAAGAGTAAAGTAAGGAATGAAACTTGAGAATAAGATTAAAGAAATAATAAGGACAAATATTGCAAAGCTAACAGGCACATTAGAGGCTAGGAAGAATTAACAAAGTGTTGTGTATTAGAGAATATAGACTAAGAGGCTATTGTACAAAAGAGGCACAAGTTACTATATTAGGTAAGAAATGAATTAGCTGTGTTGTAATTGTATACACTACCTTGTGTCTCTGTAGCTCTCTCCTGTACTCAATACTAAGACAATCTCTATGAAACTTTGTAGAACAATAGATAAAATGTTAAGGATTATAAAAATCCAGTAGTAATGTTGGTTTTTCACAAAACTGACAGAGATATGAAGAAAATAAAATAGGTCCAATTCTACAATCCTAACATTACCTTCCTCCTTAGGTTGTATGTCTCAGACAACTGAATCTAGAGGCTATTTTACTTAAGCAAAGTGTTAAAGTCTCTAAAGGTTCCTTTTAGAATGTTTAGTTGTTTTAGAGTACTAGGATAGGCTTTGTAGAAATCCCTAACAGTATTCTGAGTATGAGTGAGGTCATTTTCAGACTACCAAGTTACTTCCTAGTATCCTACCCATTTGATAAGGAACTGAAGCTTTCCCTTGTAGAGTTGAGAGTTAAGGATAGTCTTAACTTTGTATTTAATCTTATTATCTATAAGTTTAGGTGGAGGAGGAGGAGGAGCCTTCTGAATATTAAAGACTTGAGGAACATATAGTTTGAGCAGAATCTTATTGAATACTGAGTGAATCAACTATCTCTAAGGTAGTTTAAGCTTATATACACTAGCTCTAACTTTTGAGTCAACCTTAAAAGGACCAAACTACTTGTTATCAAACTTTTTAGTAGGTCTAGTAGTCTTTATGTTACTTGAGTCTAAACACACTATATTTCCTAACTTGTACTATATAGAGGGGCCTGAATAACAATTATAGTACTTTTTTATAGCTTTAGTAGCTTAGTCTAAGCTTTTCTTTACAAGTTCCTAAACATCTTTAATATACTTAGCTTATTGTTCAACTGAATATGTACTAGTCTTAGTCAAAACCAATCCAAAGCCTATAGAGTGTTTTCCAGAGTTAACATAGAACAGAGAGAACTTTATAGTAGAGTGTTCTCAATTGTTATATGTGAACTCAGTTATAGAAATCCATTCTGCCTAGTCTGACTATTTATAGTCAATATACAAGTAGAGATACTATTCTATCTCTTGATTAATACACTCAGTTTGACCATCAGTTTGAGGATAATATACTGTAGAGGGATTCCCTTTAATATGAAGAGCTTTGTAAAGTTCTCTCATGAATTTAGTATCAAATTACAGTCCTCTGTCATGTATAATCTTCCTGAGTAATCTATAGAGTCTAAAGACTTGATCCCTGTACAGTCTAGCCATTCTCTTAGCTATAACCTTTATAGTAGTTGAAAGAGTACATTATAAAAAAGTCTTAAGTATTGTACTTGCTTGTAATCCTATATATTTTGTACTTTTTATAAATTTTGTCAATGTTAATATAATCTTCATAGGGGGTTAAGCAATGATAGTACAATGTTAAATAAGTGAACAAGAATACTTTTAGAACTTAGCAATTACAATTATAAATGTGTAAATTGTCAAGTTATACAAGTAATAACAAGATGTAACTATTATAATCAGTATAGGAAATTATAATACAGTACTTACAATCTGTACAAGTAATTACAAGGTGTAAATATTATAATCAGTTTGGAAAATAATTATATTATACTTACAATCTGTACAGGTAATTATAATTTATTTTAATACTTGTACATAGCTGAAAGTATTTGATTATATTATAAGAAGACTGCTAGGCTTGTACATTAATTATAATACACTACAAGCAAAGTATTTATATATATTACTTCTTTCCTCTTACAATTTGAATACTTTGATTTTAATCACTTATATTACTATTATTTCACTTATACACATTTTTATTATCTATCATTGATAAATAAAACTGGTGAGAGAAAAGAATAAGAGAAAAAAGAGAGGAAAACAAAGTTATAAAGGAGTTTAATGTAGTACATAACAGAGTAGTTATAGAACAAGAAAAAAATCAGTATAGTAGATAATACAGGTTGTAGCAAAAAGGATCAGTAGTATTACAGAGACAGAAAAGGAGCTTACTACAGTCTTTGTCAGACTAGTTGTAAAGAATCTTACACAACAAGAAAACATTGAGAGTTGTAGGCACATTAGTAGTAGCTTAAAGAAATTGAATCCTATAGTCATTTTAGAGTGGTCAAGTTAAAGCATTCAATGACAGGAAAGAAACTAGGATAAACTAACAAAGTGGACTTTGTAGATCTCACTCAGCCATGTCACTATTGTATTGTGAGTCCTCTTGAGTCTGTAAGGCCTCTCCTTAGGCTTTAGTAGCCTATTCTTCTGCTTGGGCTGGTCCCTTCCTCTTACAAGCCTTTTAAGCCCTTAGAAGTGTAGCAAACAACATTTTGTTGTCTTTGTTGGATTCCTCATTCCTCTACTCTTTAAGAGCACTGAATACCTGTCTTTAGATACAGTAATATTAATATTAAATAAAGAATAAATGTAGAAAACATACTGATTCCATCATTCAAGAGTTTCCTTAACCTATAGTAAGCTGTGATCTTTAAAGTAGTTGAGAATGTCATAGTAAAACAATTTGACATTAAAATTCTCATTGATAGAGCCCCAAGTATTGAGTTTGGAAATGAAAAACTGCACCTACAAAATAAGATGAAAATTAGTCAGAATAATCAAACATGAAGCATTTCCTCTGTGGATTAAGGAAGTAACTAATGACAATAGTTAGCTGAATAGTGTTTCTGGTTTGAAACTCACCTAGGTGGTAGTGTAAGCTATCATCTCTAGCAAAACTTCTGTGATCCCTACAATTTGTATGTTGTTCAGCTGTGTTAACTTCCCTGTTGTTTCAGCCTCTGCTTTTGTAGAGGTAGAGGCTGTAAAGATGTAGTAGAGGACTTGGAAGTAAAATGACATTATTATTTGTAGACTATAATTATTAGAGTTGATAGAACTACTCACCCATACTAGATAATATCCTTGAAAAAGGCCCTTGTCTATTATTCTAGGGTCAAACATTTTAAGGTTGTATAGAAATGTAGGGGGGGAGTTATGTATTATCTTGTATTGTTTTGCCTTAACATTATTAATAAAACTAAATAAATAAAAACATGTTAGTAAACAGTAAGATGTTCATAGAGTGTATGAAGAACAGTAAGATTAAGAGAGAAGGCATCTACCTTACATCCTGGCCATGTTTATAAAGTACCAACATTGGTACAATTATCTGAAGAAGTTCTAGATAGCTTGTACTACAGTTGGATTTGTTGTCCCTGTTCTTAATAGGTGGGTTGGGCCAGCTGTCCTTGAGCATGTAAGTATGGCCTCTTTCCTTAATGCTGGCAATGTTATTGTTCTGTGCCTGCTTTACTACTTTGTTCACTTAAATAAGTAGAGAGTAATAGGTGTTGTGTGTAAGAAGGAAATGACAATATAGACAAAGTACATACTTAATACTAGAGGCATTAAAACTGGTCATCCCCCAGGGCTTTGATGTAAGACCATTTGTTGTCAAGAAGGGTGCAAATTCCCTTGTACACTCTCACAAGAATATCTTTTTTGTTTCTACTAATAATGTAGAATTGTCAGCAATTGTCATTTGACATGTATATATTTAAGCTTTTACTTACACTCTTACAATTTTGTGTTTGTATTCAGCCTTATACTCTTCAAGTTTCCCCTTATCTTCCTTGTCCTTGTCCTTATCCTTGTCCTCACCATTTGGTCCATTTGTCTCACCTGGTTCCATATAATTTTTGAGGAATTTAGTTACTGTCCTAATGTTTACAGTACACAGAACATTAACTCAAAGGTTAACATTCTGCTTGACAAACTGGCTGAGCTACAGAATTCAAGCATATGTTTCATCTAGAGGCCTAGTAATACATGTCAGAGTATCAGACAAATAGAACAGTAGAATGTAATGACTTATAGCTCTGATTTTGTTTGTCCTTACTGTATAATAAGCTCTTCATTACTAAAGAACCTTTACCTCTTTGCTGGCAGATTACTGCTTGTTGACAGTGATGGAGCACTTGAGTCTAAGACTAACAGTAGGCCTTGATTAGGAGAGGGTGAGAGTAGAGGTAGGGATGATGACATAAGTTGAGAATATTTAGAACAAGATAGTATTGTTACTATTACTTAAGATACAGATGGATTGAGACTAGAGAACAGAATAGGAGTGAGTCCTAGAGATAGAGGAAGAATTTGTTAGTAAAGGTTAATGAGTTGTATGTAGGAGAAGGTGGAAATGTACTGACTAGGAGAGAAACAGTAATATTGTTACTTTCTATACTAGTGTTATACACAAAGACCTATAGTAGATATAAGAGACAAGACAAGACAAGACAAGATGAGAAAGTAAGAGGAGGGAATATGAGTAGCAAACAACACAATAAGGGAATAACAACACTTACTAACAAGGCCTGTAATATTAGTGTAAAGTACACAGTAAGCTGTGAGTACAGGAGCAGATGAGTATGTAAGTCTGTCAGTAGATAATTGTAGCTTGTACAATGTGTATGAGTTCAGGTACAAAATGAAGGGGGTGAAGAGTAGGCAATTGAGCTTAGGGTATTTATATAGTTGGGGACAATTTTGGGTGGACAGAACAGTAAGAATATTAAGGACATGAATTGAGAAAGGGACATGAATCAAGAATGTCCAAAATAAGTAATATTTGTACTCAAAATAAGAAGGATACAGTCATATGACTGTATACACTTGTGTCTCTATGTGTCAAAATGTCTAAGTCTATGTGTATTCTTAATATACAAGTTTTTTTCATTCAATATTAATTAACTTTACTTGTTCCCTGTGTATATCTTGCCTAACATTCTATAAGCACTTGTCTCAACTGTTGTCAAACCATATTAAGTTTGTGTTTTCTCCTGAGAGCCTATTGAAAAAGCTGTAGTCTGAGTCTAAGTTGCAAAAATCACCTACTACACTCTTAATCTTACACTCTCTGTATTTAACTGGAGAATTGATCAAACTAGAGTGTACTATACTGATTCTTTGTCCTGAGGGTTATTCAGATCAGTTGATTTTATTAGGTAATCTTACTGTTGTTACTACACTAGTTGTCTATCTGGATACTGCTTCTGTGTAAGACTTGTAGGAAGTCTTACTTGTCAGCTATTACACTAAATACACATTAAAGTAAATGTACAAGTACCTCTAGCAATTTGAATGCTCTTAAACAGATTAGAGATACAGTTGTGAAGAAGAGAAAGGAGCAAAAGTAAGGCATGTAGTAATAGTATTCTGATTCTTAAGTAACACTCACTATTCTTATAACTAAGATGCAGGCTGAGACACAGGCCTTTATAGTAGAAGAATATACTGCCCCTTCTCTATTTAATATGCCTGTTAAGCTTCCAGAGAGTACAAAATGCAAGAAGAGGCTGTTTAGGCAATTTGCTAACCTTCTACTCACATAGGGCATTTCACAATTTCTTACCTTAAGAAATAACTTACATAATGATAAACATTATTTGTAATTTAGTTTACCATTTTTGGTTGATAGAAATTGTAAACAACATTTAAAATTTTCTTTAGACAAAAACTATAAATTAATTTTAGTATATCTTTATTTGTGAAATCTTGAAATAAATGAGAATAATTATTTAAAACATAATTTGAAGTTTCTTTTAAAACAAAATTATAAATTTTCTTTCAAATTTTAAGACAAAAAACATTTAGAATTTCATTTATAATATTAAATCTTATAAAATATTAAAAGAAATTTAAAATTTTACCCAGAGAAGAAATACCAAAAAAAATTTAAAATTATTTCAAAATGGGCAGTCAGTAGGCAATCAGTAGGCAATCAATGGGCAATCAATGGGCAAGCAATGGGCAAGCAATGGGTGATTAGTAGGCAATCAACAGGCAATCAACAGGTGACTACCAAATGAAGACATTTTTGCTTCATTTGGTAG
>NW_006760386.1:6332761-6338543 GCF_000271605.1 Fomitiporia mediterranea MF3/22
ATACTAACATGCTAGAATGTAAGACCTTGTCCCTTGTAAGCTAGAGGCAACCCAATGAACCTATACCAGGTGATAAGTCCTTGTCTACACAAGGCTGGAGGCACCCTGATGAACTACTACATACTAATAACATAGAACTAAGGCATGTAACTGTACCAGCACATATAGTTAGACAAACATACACTGTAGAGCAGACACTAGTGAGTACTGAACTTACTAGGCTCAAAGAAATAGCAAATAGCAGTACAAAGAGTAGAAACACTCAGATGATTGGATTCAAGGATTCGTCCAATCAAGTACAGAAGGTTGAGTTTGAGGATTCAACTCACTGAGTACAGGCAATTGAGCTTGAGGATTTGCTCTATCAATTTCAGGCTACTGAGTTTGAGGATTCACTCGATAGAGGACAGGCAATTTGGTTTGAGGATTCACCAAGTTGATATAGAGAGCTAACAGCAAGCATTGAGGAATTTGCAAGCCAGTACAAGAGTTACATAGTACATATAGTCAGTATCAGTAAGAGTGTGGATAAGTATCTAGTGAGCACACTTACTTTAGAACAGAAACACATTAACAACAGTAATGTAGAGGGTAATAAGACATCTAAGATCCTTTTCAGCAGTGAAGAAAGCAGCCAGGACTCAGAACACAAGAGTAACAGACAAGGCTAGGAGAGCCAGGCATTGAAACTACAGAGAATCAATGAGGAACAAGACTTCCAGAAGGCAAGTAAGACCTTCAGACACATTGCAAAAGCCAGAGTGATTGAGATAGACATAGGACATGTTAGCCCATTCCACAGTTTGATAGACATTGAAGATTTGAATAAGAGAACGTACAAGTTTGATGGAATGTATCAGGAAGAGGAGAAAGCAACTCCTTCATCAAACAAGAGCAGACTTGATAGTATAGCAATAGAAAAGTGTGAAATGCTTCAGGCAGGCTACAGAACGAAAGCCAGATATGCCATAGTACCCACAGACAGTAGAGATCATAACTATTGATCTAAGAGTGTAGAAGAAATGCTCAAGAGTCTAGACAAACTATTGCATTCACAGAAAGCAAAAGGAAAGTGTAAAGCAAAAGGAAAACACAAAGCACAAAGAACAGAACAAAAACCAGAACTACTAAGCATTCAATACAATTGTGAAATCAATTCAGACTATCCTAGCAAAACAGACATCACATTTACAGAACAGTACTTTGAGGATAGCAAAAGTGAACACATATTAGAACTACAAGGATCAGTACTTGATTCAGAGAGCAAAAATCAAGTATACACCCACAAAATCAAGTGTTTAACCTTATACATAGCAGATATTGACTACACATTACACAGGAGCAATGTACAGGAGTACTACAATGGATACAACACCCTAGCCAGGTCCAGGAATAAGAGAGAAAGCAAAATACCTGGATATATACAGTCTTGAATGAAAACATTGAGTTTTTCAGGACATTAGAGTATCCCTTGCAAAAATAAAAGGAACAAACAATCCCATAGTAATACTTTACAATTGAAAGCAGTCCCAGGCAAGGCATACACTAGTAGTATTAGTGAGAACAATATTGATTCAGAGTGTAGCAAACTACACAGTTTAAAGCTACATATTGAGTACAGTAAGTATAAGAATAGCTCAAACAGTAGTTCAAGAACAAACAATGGACACAGGCATAGTGAAGCATCAAATAATATTCAGAAAGGCAGATTTGCATCAGTAAGACCTTCAGAGAGCCTAGCAAAGAATAGCTATACATACAGAGCAATACAGAGCTCTAGGATACAGAGAAAGGGAAATCTTGACCCAGGATCAGACCCAGACAGTGATAATTCGGATTCCTCTTCATCCAATGACTACAATCAAAGTAATGCTTTATTCAAACTGTCAGACATCGATTTGAGTGATACTGAAGCTACTAAGAAGCACAAGAAACACTTGAGGAAGAAACAGAACACAAGTTCAGGCATGCAAACAACACATTAGAAAGAGCAAATTCAGTATATTCAAGACCCTATGAGACTACAGGACTAAGGAATAGTACAGTGAACAAGCAGAACTGTATGAAACAGTACCAGATAGCTACATTGAGGCACAGACAACTGTATAAAGCATACAATAACATTTTACACTCAAAAGCACAGGCATACAGTGTAGAAAGGATTCTACAAGACTACAGATATACATGGCACATGGAAAGGACTAGGAAACACACATACAACTATTGTTTCAAGGAATCTAAGATGCTACAGGTGTAAGGCAACATATACATAGAAACTTCAGAGCTACAACTACTAATTCTTAGAGCCACAAATTAAAACAATACTCTTAAGAAATACAGGCTGTTCACAGACAACAGGAATGTGTACCAGGACATCAGGAAAGGACCTGAGAATGTTAGACAATCAGAATATAACCAGCCAGATAGTATTATGGTTTACAAGGTAATGCAAATAGTAAACTGTACAAGCAGGACAATCTATCAAGCATTACTAAACTATAAAATACAACTACTCTCAGATACTGAGAAATATTTCAATCTAAACAATTCACACAGGTATTCTATTAAGTTAGAAGGCTACATTATGCATTGAAAGGCAGACATCAGCACATTGAGTAAGGCAAAGTGTATATACATCAAGAATACAATGATACTGCTTCAGAATAAGCATCAGGCATGGAAATATATTGACAGTAATAGAAAGACACAGACATATGCATACACAGTCGATTCTATTCAGTACAGGAAGAGATACAGGATTAGTATTGAGTACTACAAAGGAACTACGTCAGTTGACATTGGAACACACATTTCCATAGTCAGGATTGAAGAAACAGTCAGTACAGAGCACAATCGAGGAACTTTGCATAGAACAAACGTTCTATAAGGTACAATTGGATGTTATGCTACAGAACTACTCAGTTTACAGTGAAGAACTGTTGGAAAACACTAAAACCAGTTCAGAACACAAGGATATATTGTATAGAACACAGTTTCAGGAGAACATAAAGTATTACATTGTAAAATACACCTTCAGACAGTCAGGATTCATTGGAATAGACTCAGGACACTCTATCAGATGTATTATGAACATCACAGGCACTCAAATGGATACACTAGCACACATATACTCAGGATACATAGTAAGAATCAAGATATTCAAGCTACAGGATGACAATTACAATCTACAGGATGTAAAACCACTACAATCTATACAACATAATGATAGTAAGACACTATTAAGATCAGGAACAGATACACATTGTATGGAACAAAGTACAGAAGTTCAGAGGGTGACTTCAAGCCAGAGAACAGGTTTAGAACCCAGACAATCTGCTCAATCCACTCAATCTGCTCAAACGGATTATCACACCACTTCAAGGGAAAGCAAAGGCAATACACATACAGCTAGCAAATATTAGAGCAATAGTGAATTAGTAATGATTGAACAGACTATTCAAGCATTCAGGCATGATACTTCAATGCTACAGAAGGAAATAGAGTATTAGAAAGCTCTAGAACATCTATTGAATGATGATACAGTCCAATCTACTCTAGGAATGAATAGTTACAATCAGTTTGAAGTACAAAATCATGTAGAAGACCTCTCCAGACACTATAGACATGTTCTAGGACAGTACTAGACGTTTTATACCGAAAATAAAGTTATATTTCAACAAGAGGGCAAGAGGCACATACATTACATTGTATACATACTCTTTGAGCATACAATCATGTTTGAACATACATTTCTCTTACATGGATTGCTACAGAACAATTTTGCAAAGGACTTTACAGTACCAGACAGTATCAGTACTACAGGAAACAGGACACATGATAGGTACACAAGGAAAGAATACATTAGTACAAGGACAAGTACACAGAAAGACAGGAAGTCAATGCTAGAACATATTGATCCACACATGGATTTGCCAAATGAACAGAGAATTGGCAGCATACACTCAGGACTTCAGGCAGCACTACTGTGCATACAGACAGGACATTTCATTGAGACATACATGGAACAATACAGTATACAGACAGTTACAGCATTCAGGAAAGTAGAGAATGCTACTTGGACACAGTGTGATAGAACATTACACTATGAGACATTGAAAGTATACTCAGACAATTCAGGAATTGAATCAATCAACTTATAAAGACACAAACAAGTTGAGACAAAAGGAAACAGTATGAGAATACAGTAGGACATTCATCACACACAGAGATACTGTGCATATACACACATATCTAGTGATATTAGGCTCATACCTCACAATCTCATTGAATTCAAGACAATATTCTCATTTGAAGACAAACATTACACTCTAGGTTGCACTCTACAATTAGTATTCAGACATCAGGCTCAACAGGATATCCAGTTTTGCATCACAGTTGGTTATTACACACAAAAGAGTACACATTTGGACCAATATGAGTACAAGGCACTACATTTGCAGGAACTAGTCTATTGGAAAAATCAAGGACATAGCAGAGGAATTTTGGAATACATCTCTACTACCTATTATTGTATGACTATTCTACAGAAGTAGAGAAACATGCAAGGTCAGCTAGAAGCCACAACACTAATCCATTCTATTAAGGAAGAAGGCTATAGCTTTGTTGATCAGGGATTTACCTCCACACTTCCCAAAGACGTGGGAGAAGAGAATATTTGCAATTACCATGCTGCCAGAATTTCCACTTCTGTACATATTGATCTACACTGTGTGTCTCAGAATACTCAAGAGCCAAAACACTATATCTCCCCAGGAACTCTACTGATTCTCTTCAAAAAGTGTTGTATTGATAGTGACAATCAAGAGGCAAATTTCCTACTAATTGACTATACAGTAATATTGACTATGTTTAATTCTATTGATGTTTTATCTAGTTTCACATGGTTTGGAACCATGCTACCCACTGTCCAGAACGCCACCACTGTCTCAATACACACCAGATTGACTTCAGATCAGTTCAGAGAGGCAGTACTACATTGTGAGGATGTTTCCCATATGTATGGGCAAGGTATTTTATTATTTACTTGTTACTAACTGTTACTTTTAAGTAAGTTTTCTGCCTTTCTACTAATTTTTAGCATTTAGGACTAAATGCTAGAGGGCAAGTGTAAGGATTTGATTTACTGGTTTGTATTTTACTATTACTACATTACTGATTGTGTCAGATCATTGCACAGTAGGACCCACAAGCACATATATTCTCATTGTAGTTAGTTACACTTTCTCCTCATGTATCTACACATGTATACCCCTATAAAAGACAGTATTAACTGCTGGGTAAAGGGGATTCTTTTCCCCTGACCCCTCGCTTGAGTACTAGGTTATCCCAGTCAGTAGTTGAGTGAACTAAGGGTGATTAGAATTCTCTTGTGAGGAACAGTGAGTTTCCTTACAGTTACACTGTTGAGTCCTCAAGAGTGAAGGGTCTAATGTAAGAAGGTTCACTTCTACCAATACATACAAGTTTCCTGTTTGTTTCTTTCTTTCACTTGTTCTTTCTGACCATTTTTGTTATATAGAATACATTCTCTCTTTTATTACCCTACAGTTTTGACTTCCACACAATGTTTGTGCCTGATCTCCTGTACAAATTTGAACTTGGTGTGTAGAAAGCAACCTTTATTCATCTCTTACATATCTTGGTTTACAGTAGGCAGTGATAAAGTCACTCAACTAAACAAAAGGTGAGTGCATATATGTACTATCATGACTTCTTCTTACAGCCCATCAAAGATACCAAATTGTCAACTTTCAGGTACTAC
>NW_006760386.1:6339437-6355340 GCF_000271605.1 Fomitiporia mediterranea MF3/22
GTATAGGTGAGATATACTTATCTAGAACTTAATTTTAGTGATTTTTAGTTGACTGTGTATGTACTTTATAAAACAGTTGAAAATGACCTTTTTTGTATTCTTCTCTGCTTTCACTCATTTTTGAAAGGAATTTAATACTCTATAGAGTGTTGTATTCATAAAATGCTAGACTACAAGTACCAATTTACAGAGTGTAATATTATTGTGTTTTGGGGAAGTTATATATTTTTTTTCACCTGTGTAATACTTTTGTCATATACTGTATGTAATGGATATGAAACACACAAACTCCCAAATGAGATTGCAGCTTGAGGACGTTACAATGCTGCCACAGTAAAGAAAGGCAAGACACAGGAGTGTGATACAAACCTCAAGTCAAAAGAAAAGAAATTCAACATTAACACACTCAAATTCTATACACTAGAGGGCTATGTTAATACTATTCATTGTTTTAGCACAACAGACTCTTATAGTACTCAAATGGTAAGTTCTGAATGTTTGACCAGTAGTTCAATGACTTCTTTGATTCCCTCTGTCTGTTCTCCTTAATTATCTCGATTTTCAGGGAGAATCTTAGCATAAATGGCTTAAAAGTATGTATTCTAGGACAAACAAGAAAAATGCAGTACAGAATGTTTCAAAACTTGAGGAACAAACATGCAAACTCTGAGAGATTCAAAACCAAGTTTAGAGTCTCAAAACCAATAGCACAGATTGCAAACCATTACAAGTAATCATCCTTAAGGCTCATTATAGTATGACAGCCTCAAAAAAGGAATAGAAACACCTGTAGTCATAGATAGATGCCAATCCTACTAATCCAGCTCTCAAGGTAAGTTATCCCTGGCTAATTTGTGTATAACTATGCTCCATGTCCATTTTATTCTTACTAGGATTTCTTGAGCAATTTATTCACTCATTTATTGTCCTGGATTCTTTCTAGGAACAAAGACAATACCTTCATACTGGATGAAATTAATAGTCTACACATCCAAAACAATAGACTTTACAAACATAGGGTCATACATGTAAATTACACAACCTACAATGTTAGAAGAGTGCAGGACTCCCTGAACCCTTGTTTGTATGCAGATATTATGGTCTACTTGGATGACCAGTATTTCAACTATCTGTTCATATTTGTACAAATAGTTAGTATCTTCCATGTTAATGTTGCCTACTTTAGGCCTAGATTGAGCTCCTTACATTATAAAAGAATTGATTTTGTCTAGGTACAGTGGTTCAAGACTGAGGCAAGTTGCTCTTATAACTTTCAAGAGAAACAGCTCCAACAGATTCGTTTTTTACATTACTCTGAACCTGGTACATTCAGGTTTCTTGATTCTAACCTTATTATTTGGGGAGTACACTTAATTCTGAATTTCTCAAAAGGCTGTACTACTGACTATCTGCTACACTCTGTTGTTCATCATCTGCCAGAAAAAGATTTGGATTATTAGAGATACTATGTCAATATGTGAGTTAGAATAAGATATTTTAATATATTTTCACTCATATTATACATTATATTGTCTTATAACTAAATAAATACATAGATTTGCTAATAGGGATACATTTATGTAGTTTTGTAAGGGTGGAATCAGTCATAAAACAGTATAGCACTTAAACAATCATCTTATGTATAATATTTTGTATGAGATGAATGAAGACAAAAACAAAAACAAAGGCAAAAATGAGGATCCAAGAAATGAGGAAGGTAGCAAAGAATCTGGAGTGGATACAGAGGAGGAAACAGAGGAAGACTCAGAGGACAAGGAAGGAGAGGATTTGGACAGCTATACAGACCTATAGTAGTGAAAACAATAGACATAGGTTACATGTTTATGGAAATTTTGTGGTTACATATACTAATTGACAATCTGTTAATCATCTTCATGACACAACTTGCTCAGTGTATCTAATTAGAATAAAAATGCTTACAGGCAAAGTCCTCTCAATCAATTTCACATTGCTAGCATACAATTGAACTACACACTCTTGATTTATATGTGATAGACCCTACTCTACAAGTACTTGCTACTACAGACAAGTTGCAACTCAAGACAATGTACATTAACAAAGTACTTCAACTTTTTGTAAGTGTTTACTCTGTTTACTGTGTAATTAATGTCTACTCTGTTCTATACTGTGTTTAATGTCTATTTCCCTAGCCTACAAGTATAATTACTTCTTGACAATATGCTTTTACTCATTATATCTCTGCTGCTTTCTTACTCACTTGCATTCTCAATTTCCTACTGTTATCCCTGCTTACAATCTCAAATTTCCCTGGCTTCATCAAGGTCTTCTGAATGTCCACACTACTTGAATTGAGTTTGTACAGAGCTTGTAAGGTTGTTTAGAGACAAGGAACAATCAGGTAAGTACTACTTTGAAGTTTGAGAGTAATACTGTGTAACTCAACTGCTTCATCAAGGTCTTCTGGCTGTCCACTCCACCCAAGTTTCTTACTTCATTGTCTCTTACAGTACTCTCTAGACACACTTTCACCTGAACTGTGCTCTGTAACAAGCAGTAACAACTCTTAATCTCCTGTCAATAATTTGCTCAACATTGACTTTGATAAACTTGCTGAGTACCATTTACAGTCTTACACAGCACTCTCCAGACACACTTTTACTCAGACTTGGCTCTACAACAAGCAGTAACAACTCTTAATCCCCTGTCAATAATTTGCTCAACATTGACTTTGATAACATGCTTGTATTCCTTTTACTTTACAGTTGTACACTGAAGAGTTCTGATTTTAGTTACTATCAGATCTTCTTGATTTTATTAATTCTTTGGATTACATAATCACTTTCTTCATGTAGTTAGTTCTTTCCTATTTGGAATGAAAAGGGGAGGAGTTTTGACCAGAGCCTACAATGACACTAGAGGGAACAAGTCTACCAAAACCTTACCTCTCATTTTGGAGCCTACTGTAAGGGGTGGTGCCTCTGTTCTAAAGTGTCTGGGTTGTTTTTGTCTTAATCTTGGCCTTGAGGGCCTTACTATACTTGTTTTGAATCAAACTGACTGTTTTAATGTACAAGAAGTATGATAACATAACTGCTAAGAAGAGGATCAAGAGAAGTACTGTACTTTAACAGTAGCAAGCTTGAGGAACTTCTACAGTTCTTTGAAGACATTAAGATGTTAGCTACTAACTTCCAGAAGGATGCTAAGTGGATGTACAAGCAAGTGATGTACTACACAGTAACAAGCTGTAGTAGTTTGTAGGCTACTGTACCCAAGTTGAAGAAGAAAGGAGTGTACAATTAGAGTATTATGAAAGAGGAGATTAGAAAGCTCTATCTGGAGCTGATTAATAGTCAACACTATACAAGAGCCAATATTACACAACTAGTCAATGTGTAGAGTAAGAAGGAAATGATGGTACAGACAGAGTTTGGCCACTACTACTACAAGTTCTAGGTGTAAGCAAAGTACTTGAAGGAGTAAGGGAAGATGTCAGTATGTGAGTTAGACTGTGAGTTCTAGAGAGGGATCAGAGGGATGCTGAGGACAAACCTGACACAACAACTGGAGATTCTCTATGTGGACAAGAATGTAAGTGAGCTGTTCAAATTTGCTAATATAGTCAGGCTAGCAGACTATGTTCTTCTAGTAGGGCAGACAGAGGTAGGCTAAGACTAGACAGTAATGTTACTAAAGGAGAAGCTAGAGAAAGAAGTAGGAGACAAGTATACAAAGATTGTGAGGAAGCTTAAAGAGTTACAAGCCTAGGTCAACAAAGTAAGCAAGTCTAGGAAGATACTAATGAATCAAGTATGCAAAACTGACCAATCTGCCAATTCTGTAAAATCTGACCTGAAGTATAAGAGGACCTGTAACTTTTGTAGAAAGCAAGGACATTTTGTACATGACTGTAGGACTGTGAGCAAGTACACTCAGAGGGGGAAGTGTATAAGGTTGGGGCAGAAGATTGTGTTAATGAGTAGGGCATTTGTGCCAGCCAGTATAGAGGGAGTAATGTTGAAGGAGTGTATAGACTAATACTATAAAGACAAGCCTGTGTTCACAGTAGGCACAATCAATAAAGTAAAAGATAGGTCAAATGCAAGTGAGGGAGAAAAGTATAAAACTGTTCTTAGAGCAGATTTGGATGCAGAGGTGACAAGGTTGGAGGAATGCTTGAGGGATGTGAAGAGACAAAGAGAGGAGGCAAGGACTACAAAGGCTAACACAAAGTTAGTCAAAGTTAGACCAAAGCAAAGTACTGAGTCAAGTGAGATCATCAAGCAGGTCTTAGACTGGATGATAGACAGTGTTGTTACATTGACACACCACAAGTTGTTTGTAATAGCTCTGGAGCTCAAGTGCTAGTATGCAGCTAAGCTTATAAGGACGACTCAGATGTATGACAAAATGCTGAACAAGGCCAGAAGTGGACCTGTAAAGGTAGAGGAGGAAGAGACAAGTGAGGAAGCAAGGACTGACAGTAGAGAAGATTAGTACACAGGTACAAGCATTACATGTAAGGACAACAAAGCACAGTCAAGCCTAGTAGCAGAGCTAAGAATGAGTGGATTGTGTGGGAAAGTAGTAGATTATGTTAGATTGAGTCAGATTTGAGCTAGAGAACAAGAACAAGAGTAGAGTAGAGGAGTAAGTGTGGCAAACAAGGCTGGAAGTGTACTAGTAAGGACAAGGGAGAATAGTGTGATAGATGAGTAGTAGAGGCTGTTGTAAAGAGTAGTAGCAAGCCAGATGAACAAGGTCAGAAGTGTATCTACAAGGATTAAGTAGTAAGACAATAAGAATCAGTCAAGCCTAGTGAGAATACTAAGCACAAGCAGATTATGTAGGAGGACATTAGAAGCTGTCAGATTAGAGCAGTGTTGAGTAAGGGAGTATTGGATAGGCACTCTAGTCAGTAACAACAAGGCTGGAAGTGTACTAGTCAGGCTAGTAACAGTAAAGCTGAACAACAAATTGGAGACTGAGAGCTTACATAAGAAGTCTGGAGATCTCAGGTCAAATACAGGTGAGGGAATAGACTTACTAAAGGTAATTGTGAGTGTAAGTTGTTGTAAGTGTGTGTGTTGAGAGGCAAGGTTTTGGTGGGCTTGTTCCCTCTAGTGTTGTTGTGGGCTCTGGTCAAAACTCCTCCCCTTTTCATTCTAAATAGGAAAGAACTAACTACATGAAGAAAGTGATTATGTAATCCAAAGAATTAATAAAATCAAGAAGATCTGATAGTAACTAAAATCAGAACTCTTCACCTCCCCAAGCTTTAAATAGTGACTGTCCTCAGTCACTTGCTTTAAGAAGCAATAATGAAGGGTAAGTATAAGGAGTATAGGTAAGGATAAAAGGTATCAATCAAAGTAAGATAAAGAAACAAAGAGTGTGAGTCTCAAGTAAGAATGAGTGTTCATAAAAGAAAGGGGTATAAGGGAATGTTAGAGTAAAGAGAATGTAACCTGTACTAAGGCTAAAGGCTTGCTAGACCAATCCTCTCCAACTCTAACATAGATGGTAGTAGTAGTGAGTAGTAGGTTTCATCCAACAGCTGCTTGGGTCTCAACCTAACACTTCCAGTTCTGATCTGCTAGGTCTGTCAAGGTCAAAATCTGATTACTGTCCTTGAAATCCTTTGTCTTACACTCAGTTAACACAAAGAACAGCCTCCTGATTATCATGTTGAATGTTGTGTCCTTCACTACATGAACTAGCATCACTATTAATATTCCACCTACTAACACTTTGAGTCTCAGAATAACACCTTTGATTGTAATTGATCCTGCATTTGCTGGCCTAAGGTTTGTCTGTACTCACTCCTTTAGTACTCCCAAGTGTTTCCAAACGTCTTCATGTATCATGTTCATAACAGCTCCCTGGTCCACTTACACAGTACTCTCTACACCCACCCTCCCTCTGTTTTTTGGGCCAATCTGGACACATACAAAACAAAGGATACAAAATGTGTGTCCTGTAAGGCTAGTACTGATAAAATCCTGGGAGTGCTTAAGGAAGCACTCCCAGATTGTTATAACTGTATTTAAACAGCTAAAATTGTGTAAGTTCTTATATTTTTTACTTTTTTTTACTACTAACATTATTATTATTATTATTAGGGGTGGTATTCATGAGTCAGGTAATGATAATACTCTACACCTTTTAATAAGGTGTTTTAGAAAGAAGAAATTGGTAGGATTTATACACCTGCCTTTTGTTAATAATGTGAGTTTTTTTTACCTTTGTCTTGTCTTTCTTTACTAATATTATCTTAAGGAATTCCATTTTGAGAGGGCAACAATTGGCTATAAGAAAAGAAAGGGCCACTTTGTAATAGAAAAAATCTAATTCTTGTAAATTTCTTGTATATACAAGCTCTTTTTAATTCCTATTAGTTGTCTAGAAGTAAAACTGTATTGTTTTATAACTCTTATAAGATAGTTACCAATATTATTATTATATATTATCATATATTATTTTACTAAAGGCATTGTTATTTGTATATTATCTTACTAAAAGTATTGTAATTAACTTACAAGCACAATGTATTACTTTTATGACAATTATAATCAATCAACTATTGTTACAAACAACTTATAATATAATTTTAGTATATTATAATAAGAGTTGAGTACTTGTACCTTACATGTAATATTATAATAATACTATTAGTAAGCTTACTTGCTTTAAAACATGCTTGTAGTTTAGTAGAAACCTTGTATATTTCTTACATTTATATATAATCATTAGTATTGTATTACAAGTAAAATATAATTATTAATTTAAATTGTTATGCTTATGAAATCATTTTATTAGATTACTTTTGTTATTATTAAATACATTTGTTGCGACTTTTTCGTGATGTATGTATTTGCTTAGAGAAACAATCTATAATGACACAAATAGTGTTAAATCCCTTAGACTCAAGCAATTCACTAATTAAATTAACAGATATTACCTACTAAGGTTTAGCAAGTGTATCATAAGGATGTAGTGTCTTTTGTCTTATAGTGTGTAGGGATTTTGTTCTTTAGCATTTATTACAGTCTTAAATATACTTCTTAGTGTCTGTCCTCATCTATAGCTACTAGAACTCTCTCTAGATTATTTCAAGTGTCTTCCTATACTCTGAATGTCTTACAAGCAGGGAATTATAATATTCCTTTAGAACTATTAGTACAAAGTCTAAGGGAACATATATCTTCAAATTCCTACACATATAGTTATCTCTAATAAGTATACTAGCTAGGTACTCCTCTCCTTTGTCTAATAATTCCTACTGAACATCTCAGATCTTTTACAGAATGACTTTACTACCTGTATACACTATTCCTCTTAACCAGGAGTCTTTAATAAAGGTAACATCTTTGTTATCATACTCTCCCTTATTAAATTGAGGACTTCTAAACAGTACATCTACTTTTACAAGTGTTTTTCCAGGTTTATACATTAAAACAAAGTTATAGTCTGTCAGTTCTATTCTCTAGCAAGCCTGTCTGTAGTTTAACTTGTAGGGAGCCTTAAAGTATGTCAAATTAGTATAGTCAGACCATACTTTAAAGGTTTGTCTTACTCCTAACAAGTACTAGTACTAGTCCTTAATAGCTTTAACAATAGTAAGTATTTCTTTATTATAGATCTCATAATTTCACTCTGTAGGGTTTAGAGATTGAGATCTGAATGTTACAGAACACTATACACTATTTTGCTTTTGAGAAAGGACTGCTCCAAGTGTGTAATTAGACAAATTAGCTTCTACTCTAAAGAGATTATACTCATTTAGAATTGTAAGGACAGACTGTGAACTCAATTGTCTCTTAAGCTCTTCTATAGCCTCTCTTTACTCATTTCCCTAAGTAAATAAAACCTTCCTAGTTAGTTTAGTGAGTAGACAAGCTATTTTGCTATAGTCCTTAATGAATCTCTAATACTAGTTGTAGAAACTAGTAAACTGTTATAATTGCTTCAAGTTCTTTGGTTCTAACCATTCATTAATAGACTTTACTTTTTTCAAGTGTATTTGAATCTTATTGTTCCTAATAATGTGTCCAAGATACTGTAAGGAAAATCACTGTTCCTTACAAGAGAATTCTAATCGCCCTTAGTTTACTCAACTACTGACTAGGATAACCTAGTACTTGAGTGAGGGGTTAGGGTAAAAGAATCCCCTTTACCTAGTGATCAATACTGTCTTTTATAGGGTAGTACACATGTAAATACATGAGGAGAAAGTGTAACTAACTACAATAAGAATATATGTGCTTGTAGGTCCTACTGTGTAATGATCTGACACAATCAGCAATGTAGTAATATTAAAATACAAACCAGTAAATCAAATCCTTACACTTGCCCTCTAGCATTTAGTCCTAAATACTAAAAATCAGTAAAAAAGGTAGTAAACTTACTTAAAAGTAACAGTTAGTAACAAGTAAATAATAAAATACCTTACTCATACATATGGGAAACATTGTCATAATGTAGTACTACCTCTCTGAACTGATCCAAAGTCAATCCAGTGTGTATTGAGACAGTAGTAGCATTCTAGACAGTGAGTAGCATGGTTCTGAACTATGTAAAACTAGATAAAACATTAATAGAATTAAACATAGTCAATATTACTGTATAGTCAATTAGTAGGAAATTTGCCTCTTGATTGTTACTATTAATACAACACTTTTTGAAAGGAATTAGTAGAGTTCCTGGGGAGATATAGTGTTTTAGTAGTTGAGTATTCTGAGACACACAGTGTAGATTAATATGTACAGAAGTGGAAATTCCAGCAGTGTAGTAATTACAAATATTCTCTTCTCTTACATCTTTGGGAAGTGTAGAGGTAAATCCCTGATCAACAAAGCTATAGCCTTCTTCCTCAATAGAATGTATTAGTATTGTGGCTTCTAGCTGTCCTTGCACATTTCTCTACTTCTATAGAATAGTCATACAATAATAGGTAGTAGAGATGTATTCCAAAATTCCTCTACTATGTCCTTAATTTTTCCAATAGACTAGTTCCTACAAATGTAATACCTTGTACTTGTATTAGTAGAATGTCTCCAAATGTGTACTCTTTTACATACAATAACCAACTGTGATGCAAAACTGGATATTCTGTTGAGCTTGATGTTCAAATACTAATTGTAGAGTAAAACATAGAGTGTAATATCTGTCCTTGAATGAAAATATTGTCTCAAATTCAATAAGATTGTAAAGTATGAGTCTAATATTACTAGATATGTATGTATATGTATAGTATCTCTGTGTGTGATGAATGTCCTACTGTGTTCTCATACTGTTTCCTTGTGTCTTGACTTGTTTGTGTCTTTGTAAGTTGGCTGATTCAATTCCTGAATTGTCTGAGTATACTTTCAATGTCTCATAGTGTAATGTTCTATTACAAAATGTCTAAGTAGTGTTCTCTACTTTCCTGAGTACTGTAACTGTCTGTATACTGTATTGTTCCATGTATGTCTTAATGAAATGTCCTGTATGTATGTGTAGTAGTACTGTCTGAAGTCCTGAGTGTATACTGCCAATTCCTTGTTCATTTAGCAAATCCATGCATGGATCAATGTGTTCTAGTATTGACTTCCTGTCTCTCTGTGTACTTGTCCTTGTTCCAATGTAGTCCTTCCTTATGTACTTATTGTGTGTCCTGTTTCCTGTAGTACTGATACTGTCCAGTCCTGCAAAGTCCTTTACAAAATTGTTTTGTAGCAATCCAAGTAAGAAAAATGTATTTTCAAACATAATTGTATGCTTAAAGGGAATATACACAATATAGTGTGTGTAGCTCTTGCTCTCTCATCAAAATATGAATGTGTTTTCAGTGTAAAAGATCTGATATTGTCCTGAAAGATGTCTAGAGTGTCTGGAGAGGTCTGCTACATGTTTTTGTACTTTGAACCAATTATAACTACTCATTCCTAGAGTAGATTGAACTGTATTATTACCTAATAGATGTTCTAGAGCTTTCTAATACTCAATATCTCTCTGTAGGATTGGAATATCATTCCTGTGTACTTGAATAGTCTGTTCAATCATTCCTAATTCACTATCACTCTGATCTTTGCTAGCTGTATGTGTATTGTCTTTACTTTTCCTTGAAGTAGTGTGATAATCTGTTTGAGCAGATTGAGTGGATTGAGTAGGTTGTCCAGGTTCTGAACCTGTTCTCTAGCTTGAAGTTGCCCTCTAGGCTTCTGTACTTTGTTTCATACAATGTGTGATTGTTCCTGATCTCAGTAGTGTCTTACTATCATTATGTTGTATAGATTGTAACAGTTTTACATCCTGTAGATTGTAATTGTCATCCTGTAGCTTGAATACCTTGATTCCTACTATGTATCCTAAGTATATACATGCTAGCACATCTGTTTGAGTACCTGTAATGTTCATAATATGTCTAATAAAGTATCCTGAGTTTATTCTAATGAATCCTGACTGTCTGAAGGTGTATTTTGTAATGTAATACCTTATGTTCTCCTGAAACTGTATTCTGTACAATATATCCTTGTAGTCTAAGCTGGTTCTAATGTTTCTGAACAATTCTTCATCATGAACTGAATAGTTTCATAGTATAACATCCAATTGTACCTTATAGAACAATGTTCTATACAAATTACTTTGATTGTACTCATTACTGACTGTTTCTTCAATCCTGAAGATGGAAATGTCTGTTCTAATGTTGTGGAATTAATATGCCTGAATGTCTGAACATTCTACTAGTCCTGAAAATGTCTGTAGCAGTTCTTCACTTTTGAATACCTTCCTGTACTGAATAGAATTGACTGTGTATGTGTATGTCTGTGTCTTTCTATTACTGTCAATGTATCTCCATGTCTGATACTTATTCTAGAGTAGTATTATCTTCTTCTTAATGTATATACACTTTTCCTTACTTAATATACTAATGTCTGTCTTTTAATACATAATGTAGTCTTCTAACTTAATAGAATACCTGTGTGAATTGTTTAGATTGAAATATTTCTTAGTATCTAAGAGTAGTTGTATTTTATAGTCTAGTAATACTTAATAGATTGTCCTGCTTGTACAGTTTACTATTTGTATTGTCTTGTAAACCATAATACTATCTAGCTGGTTATATTCTGATCTTCTAACATTCTCAGGTCCTTTCCTAATGTCCTGGTACACATTCTTGTTGTCTGTGAACAGTCTGTATTTCTTAAGAGTATTGTTTTGATTTGTGGCTCTAAGAATTGATAGTAGTGTCTCTGAAGTGTTCATGTATGTGTTACCTTACACCTGTAGCATCTTAGATTCCTTGAAACAATAGTTGTATACATGTTTCCTAGTCCTTTCCATGTGCCATGTGTATCTGTAGGAATACAAAATTGTTTCCATACTGTATGCCTGTGCTTTCAAGTGTAAAATGTTATTGTATACACTATACAACTGCCTGTGCCTCAATGTATGTATCTGGTACTGTTTCATACAGTTCTGAACGTTTGCTGTACTATTCCTTAGTCCTGTAATACTATAAGGTCTCGAATGTATTGAATTCACCCTTTAAAATGTGTAGTTTGTATGCCTGAACTTGTGTTCTGTTGTAGAACTCTCTTGTTCTGTTACTGAATCCTTAGTAGTACCTTCACAAAGTATCCAAATCAATAAAACATGTATATTACTGCTAGATATGTAAGAATCTGTCTCATAGTCTGTAATTGACTCTAATTCTATGTAGTTCTTACTGTCCAAGTTGTTTGCTAACTTATCTAAAGTAGTGTAACCAATACTGACATTACTAGATAATGAACAATCATCCTACACATTGTTCAATGTGATTGTATTACAAGTAGGACAATTCCTAACTAAGTGGTCATCTTGTTTGCAAATGAAACATAGTCCTTTCACTCTCATTTCATCCAATTTTGATTGGGAATAATGTTTGAAACCTGTAGCATATGTCCTGTAATTGTTTTCTGTCTCACTTTCATGCTAGTCATTGTTCCTTGATAGATAATACAATTGCCTGGCCTTTCCTTTGGCATTTACACTACTTGTATGTATAGTATCCTGACTAGAGTAACTATGGTCTAAATCATTACTTTCACTATCCTGTAGAGTGAATTGATTGTTTCCTAAATTATCAGAACTGTCTGTATACAAATAATCATTCTAAGAATCATTACTACATCCTTGCAGATCTAAATGTTGTCTGGAATCTATGTGCCATTTGATTCCTATAGATTCATTTGCTTTCTTAATACTTTTGAGTCTATCCTTGAAGATTGAGTAATCTACTGTGTCTGAATTTAAGCAATCTAATTGTAATTGCCTCTAGTACTTGGAATTCAATCTATACCATGCTTGTCTAGTCAATTCTTGCTGAGAAATGTTTCCTAGATTCATTACTTTCATCTCTAGATTGTACAAATAATTCTGAACATTCCTATTACCTTGTTTCAAAGTATTGAACTCTTTCTACAGTATTTTAGCAAAGTTGGAAGGGAAACAAAAGTCCATAAGTTCTCTAAAGAATTGAGCAAGTGTCTATCTATACTCATGGTTGACAATCTTTTGCAAATAGAAATTCATTACTTTTCCCTTAATAAAACCTAGTATTATCCCTACTTGACTCTTAGGGAAATGATGAAGTCCTGATTGTTTCATGTACTGATTGACTTTAATAACAAACTTTGTATACTTCTGTAAGTCTGGTTCACCTGAGTATACTGTAGGAGCTATTAGTTCTGTACTACACATCTGTATCTTTAATTTGAGGAGTTCTTTGTTCTGTTTCTTCCTCAAGCATTTCTTACACTTCTTAGTAAGCTCTGTATTACTCAAATTGATGTCTGATAGTTTGAATAAAGCATTACTTCGATTATTGTCATTGGATGAAGAGGAATCTGAATTATTACTCTCTGGATCTGGTCCTGGGTCAAAATTTCCCTTTCTCTGTCTCCTAGAGCTCTGTATTACTCTGTATGTATAGCTATTCTTTGCTAGGCTCTCTGAAGGTCTTACTGATGCAAATATACCTTTCTGAACAATATTCAATACTTTGTTATGCCTGTGTCCATTGTTTGTTCTTGAACTACAGTTTGAGCTATTCTTATACTTATTATACTCAATATGTAGCTTTGAACTGTGTAGTTTACTGTGCTCTGAATCAATATTGTTCTCACTAATACTACTAGTGTATACCTTGCCTGGAACTGCTTTCAATTGTAAAGTATTACTATAGGATTGTTTGTTCACTGATTTAATACAATGTATGCTCTGATACTCTGAAAAACTTGGTATTTCCATTTAAGATTGTATATATCCAGGTATTTTACTTTCTCTCTTATTCCTGGACCTGGCTAGAGTGTTGTATCCATTGTAGTACTCTTGTACATTGCTCCTGTACAATACATAGTTGATATTTACTATGTATAAGGTTAAACACTTGATTTTGTGAGTGTATGCTCGATTTTCACTCTCTAGATCAAGTACTAATCCTTGTAGTTCCAATTTGTGTTCACTTTTGCTATCCTCAAAGTACTGTTCTGTTGATACAATGTCTGTTTTGCTTGGATAGTCTGAATCAATTTCACAATTGTATTGAATGCCTGACAGTTCTGGTTTTCATTCTTTTTAACAAGTGTAGTAGGAGTACCCTAAGTACTCTCTCTTATTGAGACATTAAGCAAGTGTCTACCTTATATACTATATAGTGAAGTCTGATAGTCTGAGACATTCCAAGTGTAGTAACTCTACATAAGGCAATTAGGGATTTCCTAATCCAGAGCACAATCTAATACTCCCCTTCAAGCATTAATTAAGAACTAGGACTGTATGCCTAATAGTTTGTTTAGATGCTTGATCTGTGGGACATGGAGAGCTTTTGTAAGGATGTCTACTAATTGGTTCTGTGATTGAACATAGTATACATTGATGTAGTTGTTTTGAATATAACATTGCACAAAGTCTTTTTGTAAATCAAGATGTTTAGTGTGAGCATTGTATGTTATTTTGTCAGACTTTACAGTCTTTATTACACCTTGATTATTGTAATAAATTGTAATGAGTGCTGATTCAGTCTGTAGTACTTCTTCAGCAAATCGTTTGAGCCAAATGGCTTCTTGAGTAGCATACACCAGCACTTGCAACTCTGCTTTGTAAACAGATAGTAGTACCAGGTTTTACTGTTTGCTTGACCAGGATATGGTTGATTTAGTTAATTGAAAGACATAGCTGTTTATTACTTTATGTCCTTCTGTCATTCATCTGTCTGCATCACAATAGCCTTATAGTTTTAAGGCATTTGTGCTTCCAAGTTGAAGCCAACAATTTGTTATATATTTTAAATATACAAAGTAATGTTTCACTACTTTGTAGTGATACATTTGGGGCTTTTGTAAGTAGTGTGCTAATTGCCCAGTAATATAAGATATGTCTGGCTGTGTGCAATCTGCAACATATCTTAACAATTCTACCATATTCATGTATGGTATTGTTTCATTATTACTTTCATTCATATTGTATGTATTGTTTGTATCATTGGATAGATTTATTCTAGGAGTAATAGGTGTTCATAGTGCCTTTTCGTTTTCAAAGTAGTAATGCTTGATTATACTTTCAATATAATGCTTTTACTATAAGCTAATTGTTTGTTGAGGTCTATCTCAGCTTATTTCAATACCAAGTAACCAATGTATTTTGTTACTGTCAGTAAATGTAACGTGTTGTCTTAATGCATGTTTAAATACAGTTATTATAGCAATAGTTTCACCAATAATCATAATATTGTTAATGTGCATAAATGTTACAAGAATCGTTTTATTATTTTGTTTCTTGTAAAATACAGTGTGATTGTAATTAGCTCATTCTAATCCAATCTTAAGTAGTAGTTTGGTAATCTTCTTGTACTATCATCTACCTGCTTGTTTCAATCTGTATAATGCTTTATTTAAGCATAATGCCTGTCTAGGTTTAATATCTGTAAGTAGCCTGCCTGGCAGCAGTTTCACATAAATGAGTTTGTCCTCATTTAGTTCTCTGTAAAGATATGCAGATTTTACATCTATCTAATGTATTTTGTAGTTCTTAGATGCTGCCCAAGATAATAATAATTGTACTGTTGATAGTTTTGTTACTGGAGCAAATAAGTTGTTAGAATAGAAGTCTATTCTATTCTTTTGAGTGTATCCTTGCACTACAAATTGTGCTTTGTATTTGTCTATTCAGCCATTAGCTAGTCTTTTGATTTTATAGACAAATTTCATTCCAATTATATTTGTATTTGTAGGGGGGATAGTATATATCTATGTGTTTCATTGTTGAAGTGACTGTATTTCATCCTTCATAGATTTTATCCACTGTTCTTTGTCTATATGTGTTATAGTATCATAATATGTTAATGGATTGTTATAAACTTTGTTGAGGAATTTGTTAAATTCTGTTAGATACATAGTTAGGTTTATATTGTCTTTGTAATTTAAACCTATAGTTTGTTTAACCAGTCTTTACTCTTGTGTAGAGTATTGTATGATAGGTTCTTTATCTTTATTATTATTATTAGGAAGAGTTTTATCATTGTTTGATGTATCATCATCATTATGATTATTCTCCCCTTCAATCCTAGACATTGGTTTGTCTATGAATTGTATGTTGTGTTTGACAGTAACTTTATTATCATAGTACACTAAGTGACCTTTACTGTTGTTATCATAACCTAGCTATTGTGTGTATTGACCTCTAGGTTGTAGTTTATACATTTGTTCATTCTGTATGATACAATATGTACTGAATTCTTGTATATTATTTATTTGATAATGTTTGTTATACTGTTTGTAATATAGTGTTGCAAAATTAATAGCAACTCTTAGTGTTCTGTTATGAATAAACGTTTGATATTGTACTGTATATACTCAGAATTTCATAGGTAACTTTGCTGATAATAGACACATACAT
>NW_006760386.1:6355360-6356557 GCF_000271605.1 Fomitiporia mediterranea MF3/22
TAACCTAGCTATTGTGTGTATTGACCTCTAGGTTGTAGTTTATACATTTGTTCATTCTGTATGATACAATATGTACTGAATTCTTGTATATTATTTATTTGATAATGTTTGTTATACTGTTTGTAATATAGTGTTGCAAAATTAATAGCAACTCTTAGTGTTCTGTTATGAATAAACGTTTGATATTGTACTGTATATACTCAGAATTTCATAGGTAACTTTGCTGATAATAGACACATACATACACTGTTAAAGATAGTCTTATACATACGTTCCACAACTCTGTTCTGCTGTAGTGTATTGTGTACTGTTAATCTACATATTGTTCCTTGACTTTCAATATACATAGTAAAGTCTTTACTTAGGAACACTGTATTGTTATCACTTTGGAGAGTTTTAACTCTTATACTATACTGTGTAAATAGTCTTGTTGTATGCTTTACATATTCTGTGAAAGCATTGCTTTTATGCTGCATAGGTAGTATAGTTACCCATTGTGTAGTGTCATCTACAATAGTAAAAAGATATTTGTACTTGCTGTAAGCTTGTACTAGAGCAGGTCCCCAAATATCAATGTGGAGATGATCTCCATAACATTGTGTAAGAGGTGTTGTTTGTATTTTTGGTATTTCATTGTGTTGTATGTTTGCTTTAATACAATCTGTACACTGTGCATTTTTATTGTCTGTTATCCTTTGACTTATAATCTCAGGATACTCTTGTATGAGTTTGTGCAAGTAATCAAAATTAATATGACTCATTTGTTAATGTAAATCAACAATAGTGATTGCATTAATAGATCATTTATTATGATGAGAAACTATCATATACAAGTTATTTTGTACATGTATTTCACTAATCTTTGTATGAGTAGGAGAATAAATAATACATTCATTGTTTGTTTTTGTTAAAACATATCCTGCTTTGTATAATAGTACTTCACTAACGAGTGTGAAGTTCAGATTGGGATGATAGTATATGTTTTGTAGTGAAATTGTATTCACCTTAGTATGCTCATTAGCTTTGTCTTGTAGTTTTATGTTAAATGTCATTACTCTACTTTTGCTAAGTGTGAATGACAATTTATTCACAATTGTAACATTTATTAGGGTTGAGTTCCAAACGTTTGTAAGACAGAACAAGTATAGAGTAGTATGTACATTTGCACCAGAGTCCAATATATTAATACAATGTATT
>NW_006760386.1:6356577-6372900 GCF_000271605.1 Fomitiporia mediterranea MF3/22
CCTTTGACTTATAATCTCAGGATACTCTTGTATGAGTTTGTGCAAGTAATCAAAATTAATATGACTCATTTGTTAATGTAAATCAACAATAGTGATTGCATTAATAGATCATTTATTATGATGAGAAACTATCATATACAAGTTATTTTGTACATGTATTTCACTAATCTTTGTATGAGTAGGAGAATAAATAATACATTCATTGTTTGTTTTTGTTAAAACATATCCTGCTTTGTATAATAGTACTTCACTAACGAGTGTGAAGTTCAGATTGGGATGATAGTATATGTTTTGTAGTGAAATTGTATTCACCTTAGTATGCTCATTAGCTTTGTCTTGTAGTTTTATGTTAAATGTCATTACTCTACTTTTGCTAAGTGTGAATGACAATTTATTCACAATTGTAACATTTATTAGGGTTGAGTTCCAAACGTTTGTAAGACAGAACAAGTATAGAGTAGTATGTACATTTGCACCAGAGTCCAATATATTAATACAATGTATTAGTTCAGTATCATTATAATGTATTACATTGATACATATGTTTGGATTGTAATTGAACTCCTCAATGACTTCTTTCATATTGTCAAATGAGTTTATGAAGTTGTCTACTTGTATGACACTATCCTCTTGTACTTTGAATGCTGAAAATATGTTGGATTCAGCAGATAGAGTGGATTCAGCAGATAGAGCAGATTGAACAGGTAAGCTGTTGGAACTTGATACTGAGGCTTCTGCTATTGTAGACTCTAGCATTAGTGTTTCATTAACATCTTTAATGAATGCCATTTTGTTATTGTCTCTAATGAATACTGCTGTATTAAGTGCAGGTTGAGACAGTATAGTAGTAGTAGTAGAAGCAGTAGCTGTTTGCCTATGCTTTTTCTTTTAAGCTTCTGTTGTTTTACTTGTTAGAGGATTTCAGCAGTCTTTTGACATATACTCATACTTATTACAGTTGTAGCATTTAACTTTATTGTAAGGCTTTGTTTTGCCTTTAGCTACACTTTTGCCTTTCATTTGTAGGCTGTCTTGTTCAGTATCACGTTTTGTTTGAGAGTACTGAGAATGATACTTAGTATATGTGTTTTGTAATTTGTGTATCAACTTAGCTAGCATCAGAATGTCTTTCTGAGCTGCTGTAACCATTGGTAGTTGATTATAATAGGTAATCTGCCTGTCTAGCATTGTTGCTACCCATCTATACTCACAAGGAGTAGCAAGGTTAATCACTGAGATGTATGTATTGTTATTAGGGGCTTTATTATGTGTAGACAACTACTCATAGATTTGTTCAATGTTGTCTAATGTCTTATCAAACTGTGATACATACTCTTTTACTGTAAACAATGTAGATATGTCTACAGCATGTGTCATCATTGTTTGAACGTTGTATCATTCAGAAAGCACCTTTATGAGACTTCTAACACTTGTATGTATTGTGAAGTTTGTATTAATTGTATCAGTTATTGTTTTCATTATACAATGATACAAAACGTTGTCTGTATGTATACTAGCATCATCAAAGGAAGGGGGATCATGCTCTAGATGGTCTGAGAGCATTATGGCAGTGAGTGCACTGTGTATACACAAGTGCCATATCTTGTATCCCTTTACACCAGTTAACTTTTCTGTTCCCTCAAAGAACTTTGTAATGTTAGAGTCCTTCATTATAGTGTTAACAAAGGTATGTGTTGTAGACAACATTGTAATAGGTTTGGGGGGAGAGGGAGGTCTAGGGCTTGGTGGTCTAGCAGGAGGCAAAGGCATTCTGTAAGAGCAAGTGTATAGGGGCATTCAATAGACACTAAGGCTCATAACCTTTTAACAAGCATAGTAGGAGTGCTCCAAGTACTCTCTCTTATTAAGACATTAAGCAAGTGTCTACCTTATATACTACATAGTAAAGTCTAATAGTCTGAGACATTCCAAGTGTAGTAACTCTACATAAGGCAATTAGGGATTTCCTAATCCAGAGCACAATCTAATAATTCTGTTCCTTGTACTTTGTGTATTCCTCTTACTTTGTACTTTCCTTTTACTTTCTATGAATGCAATTGTTTGTCTGGACTCTTGAGTGTTTCTTCTACACTCTTAGATCAATAGTTGTGATCTCTATTGTCTGTTAGTACTGTAGCATGTCTGGCTTTTGTTCTATAGCCTATCTGAAGTGTTTCACACTTTTCTGTTACTATACTATTAAGTCTACTCTTGTTTGATAAAGGAGTTGCTTTCTCCTCTTCCTAATACATTCTGTCAAACTTGTACATTCTCTTATTCAAATCTTTAATGTCTATTGATCTGTAGAATAGGCTAACATGTTCTATGTCTATCTTAATTGCTCTAGCTCTTACAATGTGTCTAAAGGTCTTACTTACTTTCTAGAAGTCTTGTTCCTTATTGAATCTCTGTAGTTCTAATGCCTAGCTCTCCTAGCCTTTGTTACTCTTGTTCTTTGAGTCCTAGCTGCTTTCTTTACTGTCTAAAAGGGTCTTAGGTATCTTACTACCCTCTATATTACTGTTGTTAATGTGTTTCTGTTCTAAAGTAAGTATACTTACTAGATACTTATCTATACTCTTACTAATACTGACTATATACACAATAGAATCTATACTATCTTCCTGTATACTTGCTTTTGTCAATTGACTGGCTGAATTCTTGAAACCAATTGTCTGTTCTCTATCAAGTGAACTCTTAAACTCAGTAGTCTGAAATCAATCAAGCAAATCCTTAAGCTCAATTGTCTGTACTTGGTTAGTTGAATCCTCAAACTTGACCTTCTGTACTTGATTGGATGAATCCTTAAATCCAATTGCCTGAGTGTTTCTACTCTCTGTACTACTATTTACTATTTCTCTGAGCCTAGTAAGGTTATGTAAGGATTTGATTTACTGGTTTGTATTTTATTACTACTACATTGCTGATTGTGTCAGATCATTGCACAGTAGGACCCACAAGCACATATATTCTCATTATAGTTAGTTACACTTTCTCCTCATGTATCTACACGTGTACTACCCTATAAAAGACAGTATCAACTGCTGGGTAAAGGGGATTCTTTTCCCCTGACCCCTTGCTTGGGTACTAGGTTATCCTAGTCAGTAGTTGAGTGAACTAAGGGCAATTAGAATTCTCTTGTGAGGAACAGTGAGTTTCCTTACATATTTTTGACTGTACCCACCTAGTACTGAAACCTCTTGCTAGACACTGAGGAACTGAAGGGTCTGATCAACCCTAGGTCTCCCTTGTTGTCTAGTACTCATCAGGAATTTTTAGTGAGTAAAGTTATGATTTTTGAGTAGAAACAGAGACTACTTACTGGATTGGCCCCTAGTAGGTTCACAATGCTTCAGAATGCTACAGAATGCTTCTGGAATGCATTATCACATATCAATATGGACCAGCACTGGATACACTAGAGGTTCACATTGATCAGATGGGTTGAGGACCAGGCATCTGTGACAGCAAAAAGGAATGAACAGGCACACATTAAGTTTACAGGCAATGGACAACAAGATTACCCATTGGTTATTGATTACAATGTGGCTGCCAAGCCTTGACTGACAATTCCTGGAGGGTACCCAAGTCTGGATATCAACACTAACATGCCAGGATGTAAGTCCTTGTCCCTTGTGGGCTGGAGGCAACCCAATGAACCTATACCAGGTGATAAGTCCTTGTCTACACAAGGCTGGAGGCACCCTGATGAACTAGTACATACTAATAATGTAGAACTAAGGCATGTAACTGTACCAGTGCATATAGTTAGACAAACACACACTGTAGAGCAGACACTAGCAAGTATTCACACTACTGGGCTCAAAGAAATAGCAAATAATAGTACAGAGAGCAGAAACACTCAGGCAATTGTTCTTGAGGATTCAGACAGTCGAGTTCAGGATGAACAGGCAATTGGATTCAAGGATTCGTCCAATCAAGTACAGAAGGTCGAGTTTGAGGATTCAACTCACTGAGTACAGGTGATTGAGCTTGAGGATTTGCTCAATCGATTTCAGGCTACCAAGTTTGAGGATTCACTCGATAGAGGACAGGCAATTTGGTTTGAGGATTCACCAAGTCAATATAGAGAGCTAACAGCAAGCATTGAGGAATTTGCAAGCCAGTACAAGAGTTACAGAGTGCATATAGTCAGTATTAGTGAGAGTGTGGATGAGTATCCAGTGAGTGTACTTACTTCAGAACAGAAACACATTGACAACAGTGATGTAGAGGGCAGTAAGACACCTAAGACCCTTTTAGGCAGTGAAGAAAGCAGCCAGGACTCAAAGGACAAGAGTAACAGACAAGGCTAGGAGAGCCAGGCATTGGAATTACAGAGATCTGATGAGGAACAAGATTTCCAGAAGGCAAGTAAGACCTTCAGACACATTGCAAGAGCCAGAGCAATTGAGATAGACATAGGACATGTCAGCCCATTCCACAGTTCAATAGACATTGAAGATTTGAATAAGAGAACGTACAAGTTTGATGGAATGTATCAGGAAGAGGAGAAAGCAACTCCTTCATCAAACAAGAGCAGACTTGATAGTATAGTAACAGAAAAGCATGAAACGCTTCAGGCAGGCTACAGAACGAAAGCCAGACATGCTACAGTACCTACAGACAATAGAGATCAGAACTATTGATACAAGAGTGTAGAAGAAACGCTCAAGAGTCTAGACAAACAATTGTATTCACAGAAAGCAAAAGGAAAGTGCAAAGCAAAAGGAATACACAAAGCACAAGGAACAGAACGAAAACCAGAACTGCCAGGCATTCAATATGATTGTGAAATCAATTCAGACTATCCAAGCGAAACAGACATCACATTTACAGAACAGTACTTTGAGGATAGCAAAAGTAAACACAAATTGGAACTACAAGGATCAGTACTTGATCCAGAGGGCGAAAATCAAGCATACACCCACAAAATCAAGTGTTTAACCTTATACATGGTAGATATTGACTATGCATTGCACAGGAGCAATGTACAGGACTACTACAACAGATACAACACCCTAGCCAGGTCCAGGAATCAGAGAGAAAGTGAAATACCTGGATATATGTAGTCTCAAATGGAAATACCAAGTTTTTCAGGACATCAGAGTACCCCTTGCAAAAATAAAAGGAACAAACAATCCCATAGCAATACTTTGCAATTGAAAGAAGTCCCAGGCAAGGCATACACTAGTGGTATTAGCTGAATGCCTGTAGTACAATGCCTAAGTGCTGTAGTCTCATAGGGTCTCGAATATACTGAATTTGCCCTTTCAAATGCATAGTTTGTATGCCTGAACTTGTGTTTGTTCTTGAACTACTGCTTGAGCTATTCTTATACTTGCTGCACTCAATATGTGGCTTTGAACTGTATAGTTTGCTACACTCTGAATCAACTTTGTTCTCATACAGGAATAAACATTGCAGGAAGTCTAAACATTGAGATAGACAATTGTATAGTGTATACAATGACATTTTACACTCAAAAGCACAGGCATACAGTGTAGAAAGGATTCTACAAGACTACAGATATGTATGGCACATGGAAAGGACTAGGAAACATACATACAACCATTGTTTCAAGGAATCTAAGATGCTACAGACACAAGGCAACACATACATGGACACTTCAGAGCTACTATTACCAATTCTTAGAGCCACAAATCAAAACAATGCTCTTAAGAAATACAGGTTGTTCACAGACAACAGGAATGTGTACCAGGACATCAGGAAAGGACCTGAGAATGTTAGACAATCAGAATATAACCAGCCAGATAGTATTATGGTTTACAAGGCAATGCAAATAGTAAACTGTACAAGTAGGACAATCTATCAAGCATTACTGGACTATAAAATACAACTACTCTTGGATACTGAGAAATATTTTAATCCAAACAATTCACACAGGTATTCTATTAAGTTAGAAGGCTACATCATACATTGGAAGACAGACATTAGCACATTGAGCAAGGCAAAGTGCATATACATCAGGATAAGATGATACTGCTTCAGAATAAGCATCAGGCATGGAGATACATCAACAGTGATAGAAAGACACAGACATATGCATACACAGTCGATTCTATTCAGTACTGGAAGAGATACAGGATTAGTATTGAGTACTACAAAGGAACTATGTCAGTTGACATTAGAACAGACATTTCCATCTTCAAGATTGAAGAAACAATCAGTAATGAGTACAATTGAAGGAATTTGCATAGAACAATGTTCTATAAGGTACAATTGGATGTTATGCTACAGAACTACTCAGTTTACAGTGAAGAACTGTTGGAAAACGTTAGAACCAGCTCAGACTACAAGGATATATTGTACAGAACACAGTTTCAGGAGAACATAAGGTATTACATTGTGAAATACACCTTCAGACAGTCAGGATTCATTAGAATAGACTCAGGACACTCTATCAGACGTATTATGAACATCACAGGCACTCAAATGGATGCACTAGCATGTATATACTCAGGATACATAGTAAGAATCAAGATATTCAAGCTACAGGATGACAATTACAATCTACAGGATGTAAAACTGTTACAATCTATGTACTACAATGATAGTAAGACACTACTGAGATCAGGAAACAATATGCATTGTATGGAACAAAGTACAGAAGTTCAGAGGGCAACTTCAAGCCAGAGAACAGGTTTGGAACCCAGACAATCCACTCAATCTGCTCAAACGGATTATCACACTGCTTCAAGGGAAAGCAAAGGTAATATACATACAACCAGCAAGTATCAGAGTGATAGTGAATTAGAAATGATTGATCAGACTATTTGAGCACACAGGAATGATATTTCAGCATTTCAGAAGGAAATGGAGCATCAGGAAGCTCTAGGACATCTATTGAATGATGATACAGTTCAATCTACTCTAGGAATGAGTAGCTACAATCAGTTTGAAGTACAAAATCATGCAGAGAACCTCTCCAGACACTACAGATATGTTCTAGGACAGTACCAGACGTTTTACACTGAAAATGAAGTCATATTTCAACAAGAGGGCAAGAGGCACACACATTGTATTGCATACACACTATTTGAGCATACAAGCTACAGGTTTGAACATAGAATTTTCTTACTTGATCTACAACGAAACGATTTTGCAAAGGACTTCACAGGACTAGACAGTATCAGTACTACAGGACACAGGACACATAATAGGTACATAAGGAAGGAATACATTGGAACAAGGACAAGGACACAGAAAGTCAGGAAGTCAGTACTAGAGTGTATTGATCCACACATGGATTTGCCAAATGAACAAGGAATTGGTAGCATATACTCAGGACTTTAGGCAGTACTACTGTGCATACAGACAGGACATTTCATTGAGACATACATGGAACAATGCAGCATACAGACAGCTATGGCACTCAGGAAAGTAGAGAACGTTACTTGGACATTTTGTGATAGAACATTGCACCATGAGACAGTGAAAGTATACTCAGACAATTCAGGAATCAAATCAATCAACTTACAAAGACACAAACAAGTCAAGACACAAGGAAACAGTATGAGAACACAGTAGGACATTCATTGTGCACAGAGATACTGTGCATATACACACATATCTAGTGATATTAGGCTCATACATTACAATCTCATTGAAATTGAGACAATATTTTCATTCAAGGACAGATATTACACTCTAGGTTACACTCTACAATTAGTATTTGGACATCAAGCTCAACAGGATATCCAGTTTTGCATCACAGTTGGTTATTGTAAGTAAAAGAGTACACATTTGGAGATATTCTACCAATACAAGTGCAAGGCACTACATTTGCAGGAACTAGTCTATTGGAAAAATCAAGGACATAGCAGAGAAATTTTGGAATACATCTCTACTACCTGTTATTGCATTACTATTCTACAGAAGCAGAGAAATGCACAAAGTCAGTCAGAAGCTGCAACACTAATCCATTCTATTGAGGAAGAAGGCTATAGCTTTGTTGATCAGGGATTTACCTCTGTGCTTCCTGAAGACACAGGAGAAGAGAATATTTGCAATTACCACACTGCCGGAATTTCCACTTCTGTACATATTGATCTATACTGTGTGTCTCAGAATACTCAAGAGCTAAAACACCATATCTCCCCAGGAACTCCACTGATTCTCTTCGAAAAGTGTTGTATTGATAGTAACAATCAAGAGACAACTTTCCTACTAATTGACTATACAGTAATATTGACTATGTTTAATTCTATTAACGTTTTATCTAGCTTCACATGGTTTGGAACCATGCTACCCACTGTCCAGAATGCCACCACTGTCTCAATACTCACCAGATCGACTTTGGATCACTTCAGAGAGGCAGTGATACATCACAAGGATGTTTCCCATATGCATGAGCAAGGTATTTTATTATTTACTCATTACTAATTGTTACTTTAAGTAAGTTTTCTGCCTTTCTACTGATTTTTAGCATTTAGGACTAAATGCTAGAGGGCGAGTGTAAGGATTTGATTTACTGGTTTGTATTTTATTACTACTACATTGCTGATTGTATCAGATCATTGCACAGTAGGACCCACAAGCACATATATTCTCATTGTAGTTAGTTACACTTTCTCCTCATGTATCTACACATGTACTACCCTATAAAAGACAGTATTGACTGCTGGGTAAAGGGGATTCTTTTCCCCTGACCCCTTACTCAGGTACTAGGTTATCCCAGTCAGTAGTCGAGTGAACTAAGGGCAATTAGAATTCTCTTGTGAGGAACAGTGAGTTTCCTTACAGGTTAGTACTTACTAGTGTCTACTCTATAGTATGTATTTGTCTAACTATATGTGCTGATACAGTTATATACCTTAGTTCTATGTTACTAGTATGTAGTAGTTCATTAGAGTGCCTTTAGCCTTGTGTAAACAAGGACTTATTACCTAGTATAAGTTCATTAGATTGCCTCCAGCCTACAAGGGACAAGGACTTACATTCTAGCATGTTAGTATTAATATCTAGACTTGGGTACCCTCTGGGAATTGTCTGTTAAGGCTTGGTAGCTACATTATAATCAATATCTAATGGATAATCTTGTTATCTATTACTTATAAACTTGATACACACCTGTTTGTTCCTTTTCACCTTTACAGATACCTAGTCCTTAACCTATTCAATCAATGTGAACCTCTAGTGTATCCAGTACTAGTCTATATTAATATGTACTAATGTGTTCTAGAAGTGTTCTACAGTGTTCTAAAGTATTATGAACTTACTAAGGGCTAATCTAGTAAGTAGTCTCTGTTTCTACTTGAAAATCATAATTTTACTCACTAAAAATTCCTGAGAGGTACTAGACAATGAGGGAGACCTAGGGTTGATCAGACCCTTTAGTTTTTTAGTATCTAGTAAGAGGTTTCAATGCTAGGTAGGTACAGTCAAAAATATATAAGGAAACTCATTGTTTCTCACAAGAGAATTCTAATCACTCTTAGTTCACTCAACTACTGACTAGGATAACCTAGTACTTGAGCAGGGGTTAGGGGAAAAGAATCCCCTTTACCTAGTAATCAATACTGTCTTTTATAGAGTAGTACATGTGTAGATACATGAGGAGAAAGTATAACTAACTATAATAAGAATATATGTACTTGTAAGTCCTACTGTACAATAATCTGACACAATCAGTAATGTAGTAATAATAAAATACAAACTAGTAAATCAAATCCTTATAGATACTTAGTAGTAGATCTTTCAAATTCACACTTCTAGAGTTTAAGAAACAAGTGATTCTCTTATAAAATTGTAAAAACCCTTTAAACTAAGTGTGTTAGGAATTGTAAAATACAGTAACTAAGTTTGGAAAGCCTAACTCAAGACTTGGAACCAAGTAGTTTATAAACAAAACTCTATTAGTTACAAGTCTAAAGATTGGCCAGATCCCTAGACTATCTTTGTTGTCCTACTTAGTAAGAACTCTAGCTTAGCATTATAAACCTCTAATCATTACTAATAGGTGATCAATCCATTAGTAGAGAGAGAGGACAGGAAGGAGTAAGTACTAAGTCAGTTAGGAAAAGGTAATAAAACCTGTAGACAAGGTCTTTATCTCTCTAAGGTTAAACACATACTCTAGTACTGTATTACTTAATAATCTTAACTAAAGACAAGTCATTTGTATGCTTGTATGGAGAGAGGATCTAGAAAGAGTATAGTGTTCAAAGTAAGGAGAATGGTGAAGAAAGACTAGGAGAAAACATGAAGAGATAAAGGAAAATATTATACTTACTTATAAGAGAAACTATATAGTTAGCTAGGAACTCTTTGTACAAAGACAAAGGACTATCAGAGCTAGTAAAGAGTCAGAGCCAGTACTCTAAAGCTCTATACTTGAGGAGGACCAGTACTAGTGTAAGAGAAAGGAACTAAGAGCTCTAAGGAGAGACTATAGGAAAGTAGTCTCTTATAAACACTTTACTTATACAGATAGGAAAGTAATAAAGTTATAAACATGAGGACTATATGAGGACAATATAAGGAATATATGAGACAATCTAGAACTTTGGTTGTAAGTTCTAGGATTGAATACAGAAGTATAAAGATAAGGCTAGAAGTTAATAAGGATAATTGTCTCCTAAACTAAGTCTATTGAAGAAGGCTTAAGGAAAGATCTAGAACATTAGTTGTTAGTTCTAGAGTGTACACAAGACAGTCTAGAACTTTGGTTGTAAGTTCTAGAGGCAGTACAGAAGTACAGCCTTTTATATTACAGAAGTCATAAGGAGTTATTAGAAGTCATAATACTTTACCTTATAAGAAAACATATTACAAACTAGTGTATAAGAAGTACAGGTTGACTTAGACAGAGTCATAAGAAGTCTAACTTTTAACAAGCATAGTAGGAGTGCCCTAAATACTCTCTCTCTTATTGAGACATTAAGCAAGTGTCTGTCTTATATACTACATAGTAAAGTCTGATAGTCTGAAACATTCTAAGCACAGTAACTCTATATAAGGCAATTAGGGATTTACTAATCTAGAGTACAATCTAATACTCCCCTTCAAGCATTAATTGAAAACTAGGACTGTATGCCTAATAGTTTGTTTAGATGCTTGATCTGTAGGATGTAGAGAGCTTTTGTAAGAATGTCTGCTAATTGGTTCTGTGATTGAACATAGTATACATTGATATAATTGTTTTGAATGTAACATTACACAAAGTCTTTTTGTAAATCAAGGTGTTTAGTACAAGCATTGTACATTATTTTGTCAGACTTTACAGTCTTTATTACACCTTGATTATTGTAATAAATTGTAATGGGTGCTGATTCAGTCTATAGTACTTCTTCAGCAAATTGTTTGAGCCAAATAGCTTCTTGAGTAGCATACACTAGTGCTTACAACTCTGCTTCATAAACAGATAGTAGTACCAGGTTTTACTGTTTGCTTGACCAGGATATGGTCAATTTAGCTAATTGAAAGATGTAGCTATTTATTACTTTATGTCCTTCTGTCATTTGTCTGTCTACATCACAATAGCCTTATAGTTTTAAGGCGTTCGTGCTTCCAAGTTGAAGCCAGTAATTCATTGTATATTTTAAATATGCAAAGTAATGTTTCACTACTTTGTAGTGATACATTTAGGGCTTTTGTAAATAGCATGCTAATTGCCCAGTAATATAAGATATGTCTAGCTGTGTGCAATCTGCAACATATCTTAACAATCCTACTATATTCATGTATGGTGTCATTTCATTATTACTTTCGTTTGTATTGTATGTATTGTTTGTATTGTTAGATAGATCCATTCTAGGAGTAATAGGCATTTGTAGTGCCTTTTCATTTTCAAAGTGGTAATGCTTGATTATACTTTCAATATAATATTTTTGCTGTAAGCTAATCATTTGTTAAGGTCTATCTCAGCTTATTTCAATACTAAGTAACTAATGTATTTTGTTACTGTTAGTGAATACAACATGTTGTCTTAATGCATGTTTAAACACTGTTATTATAGTAATAGTTTCACCAATAATTGTAATATTGTTAACATGCATAAATGTTACAAGAATCGTTTTATTATTTTGCTTCTTATAAAATACAGTGTGATTGTAATTAGCTCATTCTAATCTGATCTTAAGTAGTAGTTTAGTAATCTTCTTATACTATTGTCTACCTACTTGTTTCAATCTGTATAACACTTTATTTAAGCATAATGCCTGTCCAGGTTTAATATCTGTAAGTAGCCTACCTGACAGCAGTTTCACATAAATGAGTTTGTCCTCATTTAGTTCTCTATAAAGATATACAGATTTTACATCTATCTAATGTATTTCATAGTTCTTAGATGCTGCCCAAGATAACAATAATTGTACTATTGATAGTTTTGTTACTAGGGCAAATAAGTCATCAGAATAGAAGTCTATTCCATTCTTTTGAGCATATCCTTACACTACAAATTGTGCTTTGTATTTGTCTATTCAGCCATTAGCCAGTCTTTTTATTTTATAGACAAATTTTGTTCTAATTATATTTGTATTTGTAGGAGGGATAGTATATATCCATACATTTCATTGTTGAAGTGACTGTATTTCATCCTTCATAGCTTTTATCCACTGTTCTTTGTCTATATGTGTTATAGCATTGTAATATGTTAATAGATTGTTATAGATTTTGTTGAGGAATTTGTTAAATTCTGTTAGATACATAACTAGGTTTATATCATCTTTGTAATTTAAACCTATAGTTTGTTTAACCAGTCTTTACTCTTGTGTAGAGCATTGTATAACAGGTTCTTTATCTTTATTATCATTATTAGGAAGAGTTTTATCATTGTTTGATGTATCACTGTTATGATTATTCTCCCCTTCAATCCTAGACATTGGTTTGTCTATGAATTGTACATTGTATTCAACAGTAACTTTATTATCATGACACACTAAGTGACCTTTACTGTTAGTATCATAACCTAGCTATTGTACATATTAGCCTCTAGGTTGTAGTTTATGTGTTTGTTTGTTCTGTATAATACAATATACACTGAATTCTTGTATATTATCTATTTGATAATGTTTGTTATACTGTTTATAATATGGTGTTGTGAAATTAATAGCAACTCTTAGCATTCTGTTATAAATAAATGTTTGATATTGTACTGTATATACTCAGAATTTCATAGGTAACTTTGCTAATAACAGACATGTATGTATACTGTTAAAGATAGTCTTATACATACGTTCTACAACTCTGTTCTACTGTAGTGTATTGTGTACTGTTAATCTACATATTGTTCCTTGACTTTCAATATATGTAGTAAAGTCTTTACTTAGGAACACTGTATTGTTATCACTTTGGAGAGTTTTAACTCTTATACTGTACTGTATAAAGAGTCTCATTGTATACTTTACATATTCTGTGAAAGCATTACTTTTATGCTACATAGGTAGCATAGTTACTCATTGTGTAGTGTCATCTACAATGGTAAAAGATATTCGTACTTACTGTAAGCTTGTACTAGGGCAGGTCCCCAAATATCAATGTGGAGATGATCTCTATAACATTGTGTAAGAGGTGTTGTTTGTATTTTTGGTATTTCATTGTGTTGTATGTTTGCTTTGATACAATCTGTACACTGTGCATTTTTATTGTCTATTATACTTTGACTTATAATCTCAGAATACTCTTGTATGAGTTTGTACAAGTAATCGAAATTAACATGACCCATTTGTCAATGTAAATCAACAATAGTGATTGCATTAATAGATTGTTTATTATGATAAGAAACTATCATATACAAGTTATTTTGTATATGTATTTCACTAATCTTTGTATGAGTAGGAGAATAAATAATACATTCATTGTTTGTTTTTATTAAAACATATCCTACTTTATATAATAGTGCTTCACTAACAAGTGTGAAGTTCAGATTGGGATGATAGTATATGTTTTGTAGTGAAATTGTATTCACCTTAGTATGCTCATTAGCTTTGTCTCATAGTTTTATGCTAAATGTCATTACTCTACTTTTGCTAAGTGTGAATGACAATTTATTTACAATTGTAACATTTATTAGGGTTGAGTTCTAGACGTTTGTAAGACAGAACAAGTATGGAGTAGTGTGTACATTTGTACTAGAGTCTAATATATTAATACAATGTATTATTTCAGTATTATTGTAATGTATTGTATTGATACATATGTTTGGATCATAATTGAACTCCTCAATGACTTCTTTTGTATTGTCAAATGAGTTTATGAAGTTGTCTACTTGTATGACACCATCCTCTTGTACTTTGAATACTGAGAATATGTCAGATTCAGCAGATAGAGCAGATTGAATGGGTAAGCTGCTAGAACTTGATACTGAGGCTTCTACAATTACAGACTCTAACATTAGTGTTTTATTAACATCTTTAATGAATACTGTTTTGCTATTGTCTCTAATGAATACTGCTGTATTAAGTGTAGGTTAAGACAACATAGTAGTAGTAGTAGAAGCAGTAGCTGTTTACTTATACTTTTTCTTTCAAGCTTCTGTTGTTTTGCTTGTTAGAGGATTTCAGCAGTCTTTTGACATATACTCATACTTATTACAGTTGTAGCATTTAACTTTATTATAAGGCTTTGTTTTGCCTTTAGCTACACTTTTTCCTTTTGTTTGTAGGCTGTCTTGTTCAGTATCTTGTTTTGTTTGAGAGTACTGAGAATAGTACTCAGTATATGTGTTTTGTAATTTGTGTATCAACTTAGCTAGTGTCAGAATGTCTTTCTGAGCTACTGTAACTGTTAGTAGTTAATTATAATAGGTTATCTGCCTGTCTAGCATTGTTACTACCCATCTATACTCACAAGGAGTAGTAAGGTTAATTACTAAGATGTACATATTGTTATTAGAGGCTTTATTATGTACAGACAACTGCTTGTAGATTTGTTCAATGTTGTCTAACATCTTATCAAACTGTGATACATACTCTTTTACTGTAAACAATGTAGATATGTCTACAGTATGTGTTATTGTTGTTTGAACGTTGTATTGTTTAGAAAGCACCTTCATGAGACTTCTAACACTTGTATGTGTTGTGAAGTTTGTATAAATTGTATCAGTTATTGTTTTTGTTATACAATAATACAAAACATTACCTGTACATATACCAGCATCATTAGAGGAAGGGGGATTGTGCTCTAGATAGTCTGAGAGCATCATAGTAGTGAGTACACTGTGTATACATAAGTACTATATCTTGTATCCCTTCACACTAGCTAACTTTTCTGTTCCCTCAAAGAACTTTGTAATGTCAGAGTCCTTCATTATAGTATTAACAAAGGTATACATTATAGACAACATTATAATGGGTTTGGGGGGAGAGAGAGGTCTAGGGCTTGGTGGGCTAGTAGGAGGTGAAGGTATTCTGTGAGAGTGAGTATGTGAGAGCATTTAATAAGCACTAAGACTTATAACCTTTTAACAAGTATAGTAAGAGTGCTCTAAATACTCTCTCTCTTATTAAGACATTAAGCAAGTGTCTGCCTTATATACTACATAGTAAAGTCTGATAGTCTGAGACATTCCAAGTACAGTAACTCTATATAAGGCAATTGGGGATTTCCTAATCTAGAGTACAATCTAATACTAACAGAACAATAGAAAGCTCTACTTTATAGGAAAAGTATTATACAGCTTACACAGTATAACTAGTTAGGAGGACTTATAAGGAGTCATTAGAAGCTTGAGAGGAAGTATGGAAGACATAATAATACAGTAAAGGAGTTATTAGAAGATTAATCTAGAATATAAGAAGATACAAACTAGTGTTAGAAGATTAATAGAAGACACAAACTAGTGTAGTATACAGTCTAAAGGATTAGCCAGCTCTACTTTATGAGAACAATAGTAAAGGGAGTTACTAAAGTTACTAGAGTAACATTACTCTAACAAAAGATATATAAGGAGGCTAGTTTGGCTCTCAAAAGATAGTTTTATTAACTTAAGTTACCTAGTACTTGAAAGTACTCTACTACTAACCTACTAGACTATACTTGTGTCAGCAACAGTGTAGAAGGAACCTGAAGGCTCAGCAAGGGGACCCAGGCTACAACTATCCTACACAACAGAAATACAGAATGTAAGCACTAGAATGTAGTCAGAATGTGTAGAACAGGCAGAGAGAGAGAGTGAGACAAGAGTAGAGTATATAGAGTGAGCCTAAGAGTACAGGACTACCTAGAGTAGACAAGATCAAGACTACAGGACCAGTCTGATCTTGTATGCCTATATATACTAAACTACACAAGAGTACTCAGGGAGTATGAGCTACTAAGAATGATAAGCTACAAAGAATGAAAGAAAGGAATGTCAAAGAT
>NW_006760386.1:6373474-6383158 GCF_000271605.1 Fomitiporia mediterranea MF3/22
AGAATGAAGGGGTGGTCAAAGGAATGGAATGATGAAGTAAGGAAGGGTAGTAGTAAGAGTCAGTATACATATAGTTCATAAATAGTGCCTCTGAGAGACAGAAGTCCTGAGTTCTGGTACAGAAGGGTGTAGAACCCTCAGAACTGAAGGTATGAAAGTAGAGAATCATAACATCACCCCCCCTCTAAAACCAATTGTCCTAATTAGTGAACATAGAGCTTAGTTAGTAGCTCAGGCATAGGTTGGAATAGTAGGGCTTAGAAATCTGTGAGGCTGAGTTTGTGTAGAGTACTAGGATGAAGCTGATAGAAATCTCAGATTGCCTTAGGAGTATAGGTAAGATTCTTAGCAGGTTCCCAAGTACATTCCTCAACTGAGTATCCCTTCCAGTAGATAAGGAACTTGAGTTTTCTGTACACTAACTTAGTATCTACTATGTACTCTACTTTGTATTCTGGTTTGGAACTGATGAGTTCTGGTAGAGGTAGTAAGAGTCTTTGTTACAAAGGAAAACCTAGATTGTAGTACTAAGACAGTAGAACCTTGTTGAACACTGGGTGTATGTGCTTCCATGTTGCTAGAAGTTAGAGTTTGTAAGCAGAGGCACTAACCTTCTTTTTAATAACAAAGGGTCTGAAGCACTTGTTGTCCAACTTCTTTATTAAACAATCTGTGGTCAGGTTAGTGGCTTCTAGTATAACTTTGTCACTAGGCTGGTAATCCTCAGCTACAGACCTCTTCTGATCATAGTTCTGCTTTATAACCTGTACTGTCTTTTCCAAAAGAGCTCATGTGTCCTCCCTGGTTCTGTGTATCTGTTCTGTAAAGTCTGTTACAGATTCAGAACTACTGTTCTGGTTCAGAACTGTCCCCTAGTACAGATGTCTCTCATGATTGAGGAAGAACAGGGACTGTCCTGTTGTAGAGTGTTACTAGTTATTGTGTACAAATTCTGCCAGAGCTAGCCATTCAGACCAATCTGATTACTAATGATTGATAAACATCTAGAGGTAGAGCTTGATCTTCTGATTGACTTACTCAGTTTGACTGTCAGTCTGTAGGTAATATGTAGTAAAAGGGTTCCCTTGAATTCTGAGAAGTATATACAAGTCCTACATGAATTTTGACTTGAATTACAGTCTACAATCATGAATGAGCTTCTGAGGGAGTCTGTACAACTAGAAGACATGATTCTGATAGATACATACTATACCTTTAGAAGTGAGTTCTGTTTGGGTCAGAACTGTGTAGACTTACTTAGAGAATCAGTCAATAATCATATAGATAGTATTGTAACCCTAAGACTCAAGTAGCTTACTGATCAGGTCTACTAAGACTTCTTCTTAAGAGTGATCCAGGATCCAATATGAATGTAGGGGAGCCTAAACCCTTGTCTAGTAGGCCTTAGTCTGTTAGTATGTATTACAACCAGTCATGTACTTCAGGATTTCCCTCTACATTCTGGGCCACTAGTAGTTTTAAGTAATAAGTTCCTACATTTTGTGTCAGCCCAGATGTTCTACAGTCAGATTGTTGTAATAAGCTCAGACAATGTCCTCCTACAGCTTCTGATTCTTTAGAATGTACAGTTGGCCTTCCTAGTAAACCTATCCATCCTTATCCTCCTCCTAATCCCTAGCCTACTTCTCTAGTTGCTTTACTACAACCTGGTCCTATGTGTGTCTTAGAGCTTACTGTATACAGGTGACAAAGTCAACATTCTCAGATTTGAGTTGGATCTCTCAGATTGTCTCAGACACAAAACAGGAATTGTCTAGGAGAACAAGATTTTTGTTATCATTCTCCCCTCTTTCATAACCTACTTGTCTTGAGAGTAAATCAGCTTTTGTCATTTGTATTCTGAGTTTGTGAGTCAGTACAAAGTTATAGTCCTACAGTTCTAACATCTAGCAGGCTTGACAGTAGTTGAGCTTCTGAGACACTCAGAAGTACTGGATATTAAGGTGATCACTCCAAATCTCAAACTTCTGTACAGTACTAAGGAGATATTAATACTACTCCTCTAGGGAACAGATAATTGTAAGGAGTTCCTTGTTATAGATAGGGTAGTTCTGTTCTGTTACAGAGAGGGATTCTGATCAGAACACTATTAGATACTACTTTCTGTCAATGAACTAGGACAGTACTACTCTATTTGTAAAGTTGGAAGAGTCAGCTTTGACTCAGAACTTGTTTACAACTGTCAGAACTGTTAATACAGGCTTGCTAGTAATGGCCTACTTTAGGGACTCAAATACAGACTACTACTGATCCTCCTATTACCAAGGAACATCTTTGCTAGTAAGATTGTGAAGGGGCTGGGTAATGGTACTAAAGCCTTAAATGAAGCATTAGTAGTAGTTTGCAAACCTAAGGAACACTTGGACCTGTTTCAGGTTCTAAGGTTGTAACCAGTTCTGAACTACAGTTACCTTTGCTGGATCCATACAGACCTCTCCTCCACCAATCACAAAGCTTAGATAATCTACTGACTCCTGTGTAAAAGAGTACTTTGCTTCTTAGAGGAACAGTTTATTATCTTAGAGCTGTTGTAGAACTGCTTAGATTAGTCAGTAATAGTGCTTGACTGTCTGGGTGAAGATTAGAATGTTATTCAGATACACACTAACATGCTCTAAGTTAATCAGATCTACAAGGATGTGATTCATGAATGACTGGAACATTGTAGGTAAGTTAGTTAGTCTAAAGAACATTACAGTCAGTTTGTACAATCTGTAATTGGTTTGGAACACAGTCTTCTACTCATCTCTGTCTTAGATCCAAATATTATTGTATCCCTATTGAATGTCCAACTTAGTGAAAACCCTGAATGTATGTATCTTATTAATGAGCTCCTGAATCAGGAGGAGTAGGTACTTGTTTTTAACAGTACCCTTATTGAGACAACAATAATTCTAGACTAGACAGAGCTTCCTATCTTTCTTTTTGACAAAGAAGAAAGGGGAGGCTATAGAAGACTTTAAGGGTCAGATCCAGCCATTCTGAAGATTTTCCTAAAGGAACTCATTGAGCACCTCCTACTTGTCTCTGTTGAGTAAGTAGACCTTACAATCCTTAGGTTGGAAACCCTTGGTTAATTCAATTATATAGTCCTAAGGACAGTGTTTAGGAAGCTAGTCAAATTCCTCTTCACTAAAGACTTTAGGGAACTCTCAGACAAAATCTAGCAGGTTGAGTCTATGTGTGTTCTAGAGTAGAGTTGTTCTGAGAGGGTTCTGGACTGGTTCTGTCTCAGACATTCTTCAGATCAACTCTGTTCCACCTTGACTAGAATATGTATTCACATATTTATCCTAGTCAAAGAAGAACAACTAGTCACCTTTATTAGAACTGTTAGTAACATTGGAAGTGTTTGCATCTACTCAGAACAGTAGTGTAAGGTAACTGTAAGACTTAGGACACTAATTGAACACAAGTGTCTACTCTAACTAGTCAATGGTAGGGTTGTGAGCTTTGAACCATTTGAATCTGATAAAGACATCTGTCTTTCTAAGGTTGGTGACTCTGAACTCAATACTTTCCTCATGATCCTGAATAGTCATCCATAGTTGGACAAACTCAGTAATCCAACTATTCCAGTTCAGGGTTCTGTCTGTATTGTATACTAGGATTGGAAGTAGAACACATTAAGTAGGGAGGTAGTGTTCCTACACAAAAGCCTTATTAATGTACAAACTAGTGTATCTACTATCTACTAGAGCTATTGTTCAGATCTGGGAGGATCCTGAGAAGGGAGCCAAGAGGATAGGGACCTAGAGCTAGTGCCTGGAACATCCTTAGATGAACTGCTACTTGTTCTGAAGGGAACATACAGCTTGTACAGTCTTGTTGTCCAAGAGGGTAAGTATATGTACTAACATTTCCTTATTAACCTCTCTCTTTCAACAAGGACAGACCTATGTCCTCAGCTGTGAACTCAGCTGAGACCATCCCTACTTGATACTATAGACAAACTACTGAGTAGTGAATAGGGCTAGGTAGTGTTCTGAATGTTCTAAGATCTTAGAATACAAAAGTAGTAGGTCAGATTGTGTAGATTTAGACTCAGATAAAGTGTAAAGAGAAGAATCAAAAGAATCAGGAGAAATAGGAGAACTATCTACTTTTGTTTTTAACTTTTTTCTTTCTAATAAATAATTTTGTTAATTTATTTTTTCTACTTTTTCTGCTTTTTCTACTTTATTTACTTCTAATCCTATAGTGTCTATTGAATCAAAAGTGGCCATTAAAAAATCTGAGTCATAGCTCTTTAGTACTACATTTACTGTTAGGCCTCTACAAAATCCTAGAGTACATAGTCAGGGTCTAAGAGTTCTGAGGTAGCTTCTGGATTTGTAGAAAAGGCTTCTTACTACAAATCCTACTTGTTACTCATCATCACTCTAATAACCTGACAGATGTACTGTTACTTCTGTAGACAGTTCTTAATTTGGTGCTCTGACTTTCTACAGACAAAGTATGCTCCTTACTTTCAGGCTTCTCTAATGTCTATCAGAACAGATTGATTGTGAATTACAGACAGATCAATCTAAGGGCTTGGAACTGTTAGAGCTAGACACATGTGTAAGCATTCTATACAGACTTGACACATCTAGGCTACAGCTTGGTTAAAGGAAATGGTGCATGTCTTCTACTTAGTGTAAGTGACTAGCTCTAGTATTATTCTAAGAATCTTATCAACCAGTTCTGAGTGAAGAGCTTTTTCAAGCATTCTGATAAGGACATTATCAAACCTGAGTACAAATCCTGCCTTCTAGGCCAGGATATCAAACTCCTGAAAGAAGGTATTAGTAGAATGTTTGCCCTGTCACAGAGATACAAGCTTGTTCTACACATTATGCTTTTTATTCAGATTAATGAAGGAAGTACAGAGCTACTTTATAAATTCCAAATATGACTTGTTATTCTGAAGTTGGATTAAGCTTCCAATCTAATAGCCTTTGATCCAGTTCTGGGCCTAGGTGGCTGTGTTGCCTTCCTTTATAAAGGAGAGGACAAATAGGACACAATCAAGATCTGAGGATAGATTAGTTAAAGCAGCAGCCATATATAGTTTGACTTAGTACTGAAAGTCCTTAAAGTGCTACCTATTAAAGTCTGAAGGGTAGGCTACATACACTTTCTTTCTAGAACAGGTTACAACTTCTAGAACAATTGGAACAGGTTCTGAAGGGGTTGGGGGCATGTGGTTAGTAAAGGCCTCTTAGATAGAGGTCTACACATATTAAGCTAGTTCTGCTTGTAACTACTAATCTAGTAGGACAGTAAGGGTGGCAGTTAGTGTAGAAGGGTTCATGTTTATACTACAAAGGAATCAGTACTAAACTAAAAGAGGTAATGAATAGAAGAAGGGTGGTAAAAGTTTAAAAGGATTTAGAAAGTTTAAAATTTAAAAATGTAAAAGGGTTAGGACAAAGAAAAGAGATTAATACAACAGTAAGTACTAATGCTTGAAATGTAGGAGAGTTGTAGGGTAGTAATGGGTAGTCTTGATCTGATGTCAGTAACAGTGTAGAAGGAACCTAAAGGCTCAGCAAGGGGACTCAGGCTACAACTATCTTACACAACAGAAATACAGAATGTAAGTACTAGAACATAGTCAGAATGTACAGAACAGGCAGAGAGAGAGAGTGAGACAAGAGTAGAGTATATAGAGTGAGTCTAAGAGTACAGGACTACCTAGAGTAGACAAGATCAAGACTACAGGACCAGTCTGATCTTGTATACCTATATATACTAAACTACACAAGAGTACTCAGAAAGTATGAGCTACTAAGAATGATAAGCTACAAAGAATGAAAGAAAGGAATGTCAAAGATAAAGGTACAAAGAATGAAGGGATAGACAAAGGGTAAGAGACTATAGAATGAACAAAGAATGAAGGGGTGGTCAAAGGAATGGAATGATGAAGTAAGGAAGGGTAGTAGTAAGAGTTAGTACACATATAGTCTATAGACAGTACCTCTGAGGGATAGAAGTCCTGAGTTCTAGTATAGAAGGGTGTAGAACCCTCAGAACTGAAAGTATGAGAGTAGAGAATTATAACAACTTGTAGCTTGACTAAAGTAGGACTCCTCTACCCTCTCACTTTACAAGCTTACAAGTCTTACCTTCTATACTCTATCCTATTACTATTCTTAAGAATTAGAACTAGTAAAGTGAGTATATTTTACACTTTAATAAAACTCTAACTTAGTTACAAATCTTTACTATTCTAGTAAAGCTCTAGTCTACTAAGAGGAACTCAAACCTGAAGCTAGTACACAAGTATATAAATTCTAATACTTACTTTATAATATTAACTAACCTTAATAATTAACAGTCAAAGTAGGTAGACAAGTTACTCTACTACTTAGAACAGTTGTTAAAGTAAGTAGCTTTCTTTTGTAGTAAGAAAAGAAAGATTAATTAAGAAGTACTACTAGTTCTTAATTATTTAGTAGCTTATATATAGGAACAAGTGTTAATACTAGGAGGTATTAAAGGAATACTATTTTAGATACAGGGGGAAATTCCCTTAGACTCTTTCAAGTAAGGAAGAGTAGTATTACAGTTCTCTACTCTCATACTTTTAGTTCTGAGGGTTCTACACCCTTCTGTACTAGAACTCAGGACTTCTGTCCCTTAAGGGTACTGTCTATAAACTATATGTATACTAACTCTTACTACTACCCCTCCTTACTTTATTATTCCATTCCTTTGACCACCCTTTCATTCTTTGTTCATTCTATAGTCTCTTACCCTTTGTCCATCCCTTCATTCTTTGTACCTTTATCTTTAACCTTCCTTTCTTTCATTCTTTGTAGCTTATCATTCTTAGTAGCTCATACTCTCTAAGTACTCTTGTATAGTTTAGTATATTAAAACTCCTGTAAAGTGTTTAAGAGGAGAACACAGGTGATTTGTTAAGTTTGAGAGAGAGCTAAACTACAAGTCTTATAAGACTAGATTGGTTCTAAACAGGTGCAAGTTCTTCTAGTACAGTTGTAACCTTAGAAGAGAGATGTGAATAATAGAAAGTGTACTTTACAAAGTACACAACAAACAATCTGATACAGAAAACAACAAAGACTAAGACTATGCCTCACACTAGAGGACTTTAAGACAAGAGACAAGAGCTAAATCAATAAGTGAACTATCTGAATTCTCCTTGTATCTAGTACATGAGTAGCTGTATTTATAGTTTTCTAAGTTCTAGAAAAGTATAGTACTAACAGGGAAATGTTATAGCTAAACAAAAGAAAAATAACAAAATATACAAGAATAAATAAGAGAACCTTTTATTAGAGGTTAGAAGAAAAATGAGAGTGAAAATGTATAAGGAAAATTTAAGTAGTCTACATTCTAGTTACAAGAAATGTTATACAAAAAGGAAAAGTAAGATTTACATTAAAAGAAGTAGAAGGTTCTTATACTGTTATTATCTAATTAGTACAGACAAAGTGTAGAGAGTTTTAAGATTTCTAACTGTCTCTTAAGATTATTACTTTGATTACTCTAATATCCTATCTGATTTGAAAGATTGTAGTACTTTAATCTAGACAATAATAACATAATAGTTTACTAAACTACTTACTGTAACACAACTTGTGTTCTAAGCCTGTAATAAGTATGTAATCTGTACATTCTGTAAGGAAAATAATGTGTATAAGCTAATTCTAAGACTGTACACACTTGTGGTTTTATTTACAAATGCTTATAATATAGAATAGTTGAGTGTTCTTAGAGTAGACTTTTATGAGTCATATAAGTGTTTAGAATTGATTACTATGATTGTCTACATATAATGTATAGTTCTTAGTATAATACTGATTGTTTTATCTCCTAGTATGTTTACTTGTAACTGTTTACAGTTACATAATTGATTTTATAATTAGTAGACTAAATGTAAGTTCTGTGTGTGTATAAACATTATTACTTATTCTTTCTACTTTCTTCTATTACTCTTACTATATTATTACTACTTCTTAACAAATCTAACAGTAAGTGTTATACTCTTTTCTACTCTTTTTATACTAATTTTGTAATTTTCCTTAGAAATTGTGTATATAATAATATAGTAACTAGTAAGAGAATAAATGTAGATAATAAGTTAGTTAAACATATACTTAATAAGTACTTCTGTAAAGTATATTATCTCTAACTCATATACTAATATACTTTATAAGTTTTAACACAGAAAACAAACTAGAGAACAAGGTTGTAAAGAAGGAAACTAACATATTAACTATAGATTCTGAGTCTAAAAACAAAGAGAGCTTAAACAATAATACTTATAATAATAATAATTTAGAGAGTAAGAAAGTATTATTTATACTAGTAGAGAGTCAATCTAATAGTAAGTCTTTTATTTCCTGTTTTCTAATCTGTCTACTAATATAGAATATCTTATAAATTGTAAGATAATAGTAGAGAAGCTTATAAAAGTAAAGGAGGACAAAGTTACTATTAGAGTAAAAGTAATAGTAGAGACTAAGAAAGTAATATAAACTAAGGTTAAGAAAGAGGCTTAAACTAAAGTAAAGAAGGAGAAGGAGAAGGAGAAGAAGAAGAAGAAGGAGAAGGAGAAGGAGAAGGAGAAGGAGAAGGAGAAGGAGAAGGAGAAGGAGAAGGAGAAGGAGAAGGAGAAGGAGAAGGAGAAGGAGAAGGAGAAGGAGAAGGAGAAGGAGAAGGAGAAGGAGAAGGAGAAGGAGAAGGAGAAGGAGAAGACTATAGTCTTAGTATAGTTAGTAATAAAGTAGAAGAATAGGAAGGAAAAGAAGGAGTCTAAAAGTATATATATAAGTATAGTTAATAAATTGTATATAATAAACTAACTGTTTATACAGGTTCTAATACTATTATAAATATAGAAAAGTTAAAAGTAGTAATAGAAAAGGAGAACAAGTTAAGTATAAATTAAATGTATAGTTAACAAATTATATACTACTAATATTGTCTTTACTTAGTTTCTAAAGAAATTACAAAACTAAAAAAGAAAAAGTTAGTTGTAAAGAAAGAGAAAGTTAATATAAGAAAGGAATAAAAAGAGAAATAAGTTATAATTAGTAAGTATAAGTATAATTAACAAATTATACTAAGCTAAAACAATGTTTCTCCTAGTTTCTTAAGTAGTTACAAAGTTAGAAAAGAAGAAAGAAAACAAGAGTAAGGGAAAAGGTAATATGAATAAGAAGTATCTAATTTTCTAAGTATACTGACTCTGTTTTATTATCTAGAGCTAGTACTAGTACTCTTAAGTAAGAAGTATACTATTATAAAAGTAGAGATTCTAGTCTTTAGTAAAGAAACATGTATAAAAAACTAGAAGGTTGTAATAGAGTCTTTAAGTAAGGAGGACAAGAATATCCCTCTAAATTAGGTAGAGAGAATAGTCTTCTACACACTTAAGTGTATAAAGTGTATAGAGAAGTATAAAGGTTCTTAAAGATCTAATTGTTAAACTATAATAGATTAACTATACTATAATAATCTAAGTAAGTCTGTTTCAATCTTATTTTTAACTGTATTAATAGTAATTATTTATATAGAAAACTAGTATATAGTGTACATATTCTACTACTCTAAATATAGTCTGAAGGGAATCTAGTGTAAGACTAGAGAGTAAACTATAGAATTATACAGTATAACTTAAAGCCTACATTCTGTTATCCCTCCAATTAT
>NW_006760386.1:6383178-6385970 GCF_000271605.1 Fomitiporia mediterranea MF3/22
TAAAGTAGAAGAATAGGAAGGAAAAGAAGGAGTCTAAAAGTATATATATAAGTATAGTTAATAAATTGTATATAATAAACTAACTGTTTATACAGGTTCTAATACTATTATAAATATAGAAAAGTTAAAAGTAGTAATAGAAAAGGAGAACAAGTTAAGTATAAATTAAATGTATAGTTAACAAATTATATACTACTAATATTGTCTTTACTTAGTTTCTAAAGAAATTACAAAACTAAAAAAGAAAAAGTTAGTTGTAAAGAAAGAGAAAGTTAATATAAGAAAGGAATAAAAAGAGAAATAAGTTATAATTAGTAAGTATAAGTATAATTAACAAATTATACTAAGCTAAAACAATGTTTCTCCTAGTTTCTTAAGTAGTTACAAAGTTAGAAAAGAAGAAAGAAAACAAGAGTAAGGGAAAAGGTAATATGAATAAGAAGTATCTAATTTTCTAAGTATACTGACTCTGTTTTATTATCTAGAGCTAGTACTAGTACTCTTAAGTAAGAAGTATACTATTATAAAAGTAGAGATTCTAGTCTTTAGTAAAGAAACATGTATAAAAAACTAGAAGGTTGTAATAGAGTCTTTAAGTAAGGAGGACAAGAATATCCCTCTAAATTAGGTAGAGAGAATAGTCTTCTACACACTTAAGTGTATAAAGTGTATAGAGAAGTATAAAGGTTCTTAAAGATCTAATTGTTAAACTATAATAGATTAACTATACTATAATAATCTAAGTAAGTCTGTTTCAATCTTATTTTTAACTGTATTAATAGTAATTATTTATATAGAAAACTAGTATATAGTGTACATATTCTACTACTCTAAATATAGTCTGAAGGGAATCTAGTGTAAGACTAGAGAGTAAACTATAGAATTATACAGTATAACTTAAAGCCTACATTCTGTTATCCCTCCAATTATACATAGTAAAGTTAGAACAGTCTACAACATTTACTTACAGATAACTAAGAAGCTAAACAATCTAGAGTTGTAACTAATAATAATAAAGAACAAGTTTAATATAAAGATTATAGTTCTAAGAAGAGGTATTAACTTCTTTTTAACAAGTGTAGTAGGAGTGCCCTAAGTACTCTCTCTTATTGAGACATCAAGCAAGTATCTACCTTATATACTATATAGTGAAGTCTGATAATCTGAGACATTCCAAGTGCAGTAATTCTACATAAGGCAATTAGGGATTTCCTAATCCAGAGCATAATCTAATACTCCCCTTCAAGTATTAATTAAGAACTAAGACTGTATGCCTAATAGTTTGTTTAGATGCTTGATCTGCAGGATGTGGAGAGCCTTTGTAAGGATGTCTACTAATTGGTTCTGTGATTGAACATAGCATACATTAATGTATTCGTTTTGAATGTAACATTACACAAAGTCTTTTTGTAAATCAAGATGTTTAGTGCAAGCATTGTACATTATTTCGTCAGACTTTACAGTCTTTATTACACCTTGATTATCACAATAAATCGTAATGGGCACTGATTCAGTCTGCAGTACTTCTTTGGCAAATCGTTTGAGCCAAATGGCTTCTTGAGTAGCATACACCAGTGCTTACAACTCTGCTTTGTAAACAGATAGTAGTACCAGGTTTTACTGTTTGCTTGACTAAGATATGGTTGATTTAGCTAATTGAAAGACATAACTGTTTATTACTTTATGTCCTTCTGTCATTTGTCTGTCTGCATCACAATAGCCTTGTAGTTTTAAGGCGTTTGTGTTTCCAAGTTGAAGCCAACAATTTGTTGTATATTTTAAATATGCAAAGCAATGTTTCACTGCTTTGTAGTGATACATTTGGGGCTTTTGTAAGTAGTGCACTAATTGCCCAGTAATATAGGATATGTCTGGCTGTGTGCAGTCTGCAACATATCTTAACAATCCTACCATATTTATGTATGGCATTGTTTCATTATTACTTTTGTTTGTATTGTACATATTGTTTGTATTGTTAGATAGATCTATTCCAGGAGTAATAGGCGTTCATAGTGCCTTTTTGTTTTCAAAGTGGTAACACTTGATTATACTTTCAATATAATGCTTTTGCTGTAAGCTAATCGTTCGTTGTGGTCTATCTCAGCTTATTTCAATACCAAGTAACCAATGTATTTTGTTACCATCAGTAAATGCAACGTGTTGCCTTAATGCATGTTTAAATGCTGTTATTATAGCAATAGTTTTGCCAATAATCATAATATTGTCAATGTGCATAAATGTTACAAGAATTGTTTTATTATTTTGTTTCTTGTAAAATACAGTGTGATTGTAATTAGCTCGTTCTAATCCAATCTTAAGCAGTAGTTCAGTAATCTTCTTGTACCATTGTCTACCTACTTGTTTCAATCTGTATAATGCTTTATTTAAGTGTAATACCTGTCTAGGTTTAATATCTGTAAGTAGCCTGCCTGGCAACAGTTTCACATAGATGAGTTTGTCCTCATTTAATTCTCTGTAAAGATATGCGGATTTTACATCTATCTAATGTATTTTGTAGTTCTTAGATACTGCCCAAGATAACAATAATTGTACTGTTGATAGTTTTGTTACTGGAGCAAATAAGTTGTCAGAATAGAAGTCTATTCCATTCTTTTGAGCATATCCTTACACTACAAATCGTGCTTTATATTTGTCTATTTGGCTGTTAGCTAGTCTTTTGATTTTATAGACAAATTTTGTTCCAATTACATTTGTATTTGTAGGGGGGATAGCATATATCCACACATTTTGTTGTTGAAGTGACTGTATTTCATCCTTCATAGCTTTGATCC
>NW_006760386.1:6385990-6397757 GCF_000271605.1 Fomitiporia mediterranea MF3/22
ATAGCTAGGTTTATATTGTCTTTGTAATTTAAACCTATAGTTTGTTTAACCAGTCTTTGCTCTTGTGTAGAGTGTTGTATGACAGGTTCTTTATCTTTATTATTGTTATTAGGAAGAGTTTCATTATTGTTTAATGTATCATCATTATGATTATTCTCCCCTTCAATCCTAGACATTGGTTTGTCTATAAATTGTACGTTGCACTCGACAGTAATTTTATTATCATGGCACACTAAGTGACCTTTACTGTTGTTATCATAACCTAGCCATTGTGTGTGTTAGCCTCTAGGTTGTAGTTTATACATACGTTTGTTCTGTATGATACAATATGTGCTGAATTCTTGTATATTATCTATTTGATAATGTTTGTTATACTGTTTGTAATATAGTGTTGCAAAATTAATAGCAACTCTCAGTGTTCTGTTATGAATAAATGTTTGATATTGTACCACATATACTCAGAATTTCATAAGTAATTTTGCTGATAACAGACACATACATACACTGTTAAAGATAGTCTTATACATACATTCTACAACTCTGTTCTGCTGCAGTGTATTGTGTACTGTTAATCTACATATTGTTCCTTGACTTTCAATGTATGTAGTGAAGTCTTTACTTAGGAACACTGTATTGTTATCACTTTGGAGAGTTTTTACTCTTATACTGTACTGTGTAAAGAGTTTCATTGTATGCTTTACATATTCAGTGAAAGCATTGCTTTTATGCTACATAGGTAGTATAGTTACCCATTGTGTAGCATCATCTACAATGGTAAAAAGATATTCGTACTTGCTGTAAGCTTGTACTAGGGCAGGTCCCCATATATCAATATGGAGATGATCTCTATAGGATTGTGCAAGAGGTGTTGTTTGTATTTTTGGTATTTCATTACATTGTATGTTTGCTTTGATACAATCTGTACACTGTGCATTTTTATTGTCTGTTATCCTTTGACTTATAATCTCAGGATACTCTTGTATGAGTTTGTACAAGTAATCAAAATTAATATGACCCATTTGTTAATGTAAATCAACAATAGTGATTGTGTTAATAGATTGTTTATTATGATGAGAAACTATCATATACAAGTTATTTCGTACATGTATTTCACTAATCTTTGTATGAGCAGGAGAATAAATAATACATTCATTGTTTGTTTTCATTAAAACATATCCTGCTTTGCATAATAACACTTCACTAACGAGTGTGAAGTTCAGATTAGGATGATAGTATATGTTTTGTAGTGAAATTGTATTCACCTTTGTATGCTCATCAGCTTTGTTTCATAGTTTTATGTTAAATGTCATCACTCCACTTTTGCTAAGTAAGAATAATGATTTATTCACAATTGTAACGTTTATTGGGGTCGAGTTCTGAACGTTTGTAAGACAGAACAAGTATGGAGTAGTGTGTACATTTGCACCAGAGTCCAATATATCAATACAATGTATTAGTTCAGTATCATTGTAACGTATTGTGTTGATACATATGTTTGGATTGTAATTGAACTCTTCAACAACTTCTTTCACATTGTCAAATGAGTTTATGAAATCATCTACTTGCATGACACCTTCTTCTTGTACTTCAAATGCTGAAAATACATCAGATTCAGTAGATAGAGTGGATTGAACAGGTAAGCTGCTGGAACTTGATGCTGAGGCTTCTGCTATTACAGACTCTAGCATCAGTGTTTCATTAACATCTTCAATGAATGCTGTTTCGTTATTGTCTCCAATGAATACTGCTGCATTAAGTGCAGGTTGAGACAGTATAGTAGCAGTAGTAGAAGCAGTAGCTGTTTGCCTATGCTTTTTCTTTCAAGCTTCTGTTGTTTTGCTTGTTAGAGGATTTCAGCAGTCTTTTAACATATGCCTGTACTTGTTACAGTTGTAGTATTTAACTTTATTGTAAGGCTTTGTTTTGCCTTTAGCTACACTTTTGCCTTTCGTTTGTAGGCTGTCTTGTTCAGTATCTCGTTTTGTTTGAGAGTACTGAGAATGATACTCAGTATATGTGTTTTGTAATTTGTGTATCAGCTTAGCTGGTGTCAGAACGTCTTTCTGAGCTGCTGTAACTGTTGGTAGTTGATTATAATGGGTAATCTGCCTGTCTAGCATTGTTGCTACCCATCTATACTCACAAGGAGTAGTGAGATTAATTGCTGAGATGTATGTATCATTATTGGGGGCTTTATTATGTGCAGACAACTACCCATAGATTTGTTCAATGTTGTCTAACATCTTATCAAACTGTGATACATACCCTTTTACTGTAAACAATGTGAATATGTCTACAGCATGTGTCATTGTTGTTTGAACGTTGTATTGTTCAGAAAGCACCTTCATGAGACTTCTAACACTTGTATGTGTTGTGAAGTTTGCATAAATTGTATCAGTTATTGTTTTTGTTATACAATGATACAAAACGTTGCCTGTACGTATGCTAGCATCATTGGAGGAAGGGGGATCATGCTCTAGATGGTCTAAGAGCATCATGGCAGCAAGTGCACTGTGTATGCACAAGTGCCATATCTTGTATCCCTTCACACCAGCCAACTTTTCTGTTCCCTCAAAGAACTTTGTAATGTTGGAGTCCTTCATTGTAGCATTAACAAAGGTATACATTGTAGACAACATTGTAATGAGTTTGGGGGGAGAGGGAGGTCTTGGGCTTGGTGGTCTGGCAGGAGGCGAAGGTGTTCTGCAAGAGTGAGTGTGTGGGGGCATTCAATAGGCATTAAGGCTCATAACCTTTTAACAAGTGTAGTAGGAGTGCCCCAAGTACTCTCTCTTATTGAGACATCAAGCAAGTATCTACCTTATATACTACATAGTGAAGTCTGATAATCCGAGACATTCCAAGTGTAGTAATTCTACATAAGGCAATTGGGGATTTCCTAATCCAGAGTGTAATCTAATACTTCTTAACTATAGTAGTAAAAGCCTTTATAAATAGTAGGGTGGAAGAGTTAGAGTAGGAAATAGAATAGGGTAGAAAGTAGTGAAATAGAAAGTCTAGTTATGTTTTTATAAACAAAAAAAAACAGAAATGTAAGGAATAAACAGAATAAAACAGAAAATGAATAGAATAGATAGGAAAATAGATAAAATAGAGAGTTAAGAGGAATAGAATAAATGAATGGATATTTTTATAATTTATATATAGAACTAGTAGAATAGGATAGGAATAGGTGGAAAAGAATCATAATTTGTATAAAGGTTTATATACTTATAGAATATTATATAGACTTTTTGTAATTTTATTATAAATAAGAAGGAATGTAACAGAAGATTAGAAGTATATGAATATAAAACATAACAAAGTATAGAGAACTGTAGTTGAACACAGTATTTACAGATTTACACAACTGTTAGGTGTTACTAGTAGGGAATCAATCCTTATGTTTTAGTTTCCTGTACAAGACTAGGAGAGTATATTGAAAAATTGTACATTCTCAGATTAAGAGTCTGTAACTTCTGTACTTAGTTCTACTTCAAGTGTAGTATCTAAAGTACAGTCATTTAGATTATCTGTATCCTTGTAACTAGTCCTGTATGGTTCTACATCTTCCAGTATTAGTTCTGTAGTCTTAATAAAATGTAAGATAGAAACTGTTAAACATGAACACAGAAAATACAGAATTAAGCAAAATACTATAATACATAACTTGGCCACTACTCTGTCCAGTTCTGCTACAACATAAGTGTTTCCTTTTGTTCTTTACACTACTACAAACAGTCTAAAGTATTACAGTTTCATCTTTTGTCCTAAGTTATTACTTACTTTCAAATTACAGATTAGTACTAGTGTATCTGAGGCAAAGTTGTAGTCCTTAATCTAATTACAATTGACTTCTGTAAAATGCTTTACATATTTTTCACAAGCTTTCTAAACACATTCTATTATTTGTATAAAGTTATCTAGTCTCTTCTACAATTGTTGTACTTGTATTACTACTAGTTCCTCTGTTGTTAGTAGTAATCCTTTAGGTGGAACCAAATACATTACCTTGTTCAGGTCAAACAGTAATATTAGCTCTACTCTATAAACAAGGTAATAAGGAGAATATCTAGTCACTTTCTGAATTATAATCCACTCTGCCTAGAACACAGAATGTGTGTACTTATACTAATGTCTAATATTGTCTCCTACTGTCTTTACAATTACTTCCTGTATGTTCAAGTGTTTCTGCTTAATAATTCTGTTTGTACAGGAGTTATACACAGAAATCTGAATATGATTAATATAGTATCATTCTTACAAATAGTCTAACACTATAATGTAAGACATTCTATTGTCTGTTACAAGCTTAGAACATGCCCTGTATTAGTATAAAAGTTCCTCAAAGATAAACTGTCCTATTTCCCTTCTGTTCTCTACACAAAGTATGCAAAACTCTGGATACTCTGATAACAAACAGTGTGTATACACAATATATTAGAATCTTCCTACTTTCAGTATAACCTTTGTATCTATATGAATCTTTTAGAAAAGTAGCACAATCTCTAGAATACTTGGTAGAATCAGTACTTGTTACATCTGCCAAGTCTGACATACATAACAAGTCCTAATAAAGTACTTAACATCTTTTGTAAGAGATAGCTACTAGAACTGATCTAGTAAACAGGCTCATACTACAAAGATTCTCTTGTGTCCTAAGTCTTTGTGTACTATCCTAACCAACTCCTATCTCCTGTCCTTATCTAGTATAATCTAATACTTTCCTTCAGGACCTTAACACCAAATCTTGTTGTTCTATACAAAGAACTGTACTACATATTGTATAAACATTAGAAAATCAGTGTCTACAATTCTGCTTAGTTTGTAGAGAAAGCTAAGATACTCTTTCACAGTCTTCAGTCTTACTTCTTACCTTTTAGTAGTTAGTGATTGTAGGAATTGTTCTACTGTTACATCCAAACCCTTAGTCTTGTTACTACAGATACTGTACACAACCCTTATCAGCTCTAGATTGTCACCTTCTACTTTGTTATCTGCTCCTTCTACCTTCTCAGTTTGCACAACTCTGTAAGACTCTCCTCCAGCTTCCTATTCCTATAGTCCTTTGTCTACTTCATTTTCTACTCTTCTACATTCTGGATTGGGTTGTTCTAGTGTATCTTAATGTATCTAATTCTAGTTCTGTTTTAGAATAACAACTTCTAGGAATAATCTATGTTACAGTCTGCTGGAACGTGTTGTCTGTAGCATGTCCTTGTTTACTTGAAATGATTTGTCAATAATGTTGTTGTGTGTCTCCTAACACATTATATTTGAAACCTGAGACTGTATTTCTTTACACTCAACTAACAAAGCTTTGTGTTCTGTAGACCTGTAAATCTCCAGCAGATGTCTGTGTTGTGTTGATTCTATTTCTGCTATGTAGAATCTGTATGACTCATCAATCCAGTCTTCATAGGTTTTGTTGTCTAGAGGGTCTTCAGGTACTACTCAGTATTATAATAATCTGTCTATACACTTGAAGTCTAATGCAGGAATGTGGCAGAACTCGAAATTGAATAGCAAAATACTAGCTATCTAGCAATTAATTGTAGCATTAGGCTGCAGGTCAGGCTTATTAATCATTCCTTTTATGTATAAAGCATTCATTTCTACAATTAATTTCCTGACACTTATAAGATATATATACAATGTGTAAAGTGTGTAATAAAGTCTGAACAGCTCTATTTTTGCTTACAAATATTGTACTTACATTGTGTTCCAGTTAATCAATCCAAATCAATTTATTCTCTGTTTGTAATCCAGGTGCTCCTAACTAATATACTATCCTACTCTAATGATAGACAAATCTACTGTCAAGACTACTAGATACTCTGACTCATAGTCAATTAGTGTTAATACAGAGTAATGTAAAACTGCTTCCTTACGTGTGTTTATAGATTTCTGTACTTTGTCATTCTAATTAAATATCAAGTTCTTTTGTGTGAGTCAATTGAGTAGTTGTGCTAACTTTGTATAATTTTGAATAAAAACACAAAGTACTCCTACTGTTCTGAGAAATCCCCTCACTTCTGTAACACTCTTACAAGGCAGCCAATCCCTAACCTTCTGTATTTGTGATTCTTCAGCCTCTCTCCCTAAATATGTTAGCTTATGCCTAACAAATATTGTGGATACATTCATTAGATGCTTGTATACAAACTTCTGTATTCCCTCATTCTCAGGAAGCATTTCCTCTGTTCTGTCTGCTTTCTCATATCTTAAGTAGGGTCTAATTACTAGAATGTTGTCTGTGTATAGGTTTGTAATATCTAGAATCTTGTTACAAAGAATAAACACCAAGTCATTATACAGAATCTGTACTGAGTTAGTATAACCTATTAGTAACACTGTCAAGCAAAATGTCCCTAAAGGTGTCTGGAACATTGTCAGATCTCTAGACTACTCATCCAAACTCCTCTAATTAAGCACAATATGTAAATTGAGTTGTATATAGTATACACAACCTCTACAGCTTTCCACAATTAGTTCCATGTTCAGTAGAACAGCTGTGTCCTTTATTGTAACTGTGTTTAACCTCTATAAATTAATAATAAATCACAAGGATACTCTGTCTTTCTTTGTGATGCAAAACCATCACAATTAATATGAGGAATTCAACAGTTCTATCACTCTGTTACACAACTTTGCCTTCAACAACTCAATCACCCTCTTCTCAATTCTGTATACAATCAGAATACTTTTCTTTACCCATAGTACATACTCTACAGTCAGAATTCAAATAGGATCAAAATATGTAAGGTCTAATGTTCCTCACTCCTCTTCTGTCTATACAAACACTTCTGACTATAGTATTAATAGGTTCTCTACAAGCTTCCATTCTTCCAGCTATAGGAATCCTGATTACAATTCTCTAATCACTTACATCTGTTCTTCTGTAAGTTGGCTAGTAGGTACAAAGGGCTGTAGTATTGTTAGTAATATAGGCATCCTAGCTAGGGGATTGGGCTACTATTGTCTGACTATACAGAACTCCTCTAGAAGTACTCTGAGTACAGAGCACACCTTATTTACAACTTTCTTGTAAGCTCACAAAACTGTGTTGAGTTTGTCATCCAGTGTATTAAGAATTACTAATTTCTGCAACTCTGCTACCTCTATTAACTATGATTCTATGACTCATGATTCCTGACTATAATCCTGTCTTACATTTCCTCTACTTCCTTTGCCTCTTCCTCTGTATAGAATCATTGTCTTACTATTACTCTTCTACTTGTTTGTTCCTAATCTGCTTGTCATATACACATCTCCCCAGAATTATAGTGTTTCTAGTTCCTTAACACTTCTCAAAAATCTGTCTCTAGCTTGTATTACAGTACTCTCACTCTGGTGGACAGAGACTATCTCCTTAACAGATCATTTGAGTCCTAAAGCATTATGTGCTGCTCCCTGTTCACAAAATCTTTAGTTTCACATTCTATAGTTGTAAAGAACAGTCTACCTAGTAAGATCCTAAACAGAGCTTTCTGTACAACTTGTACTGTAATATCTACATGAAGCATTCCTATAAAGAGTTACAACCTCAGAATCTGTCCTACAGTCAATCCCCAACCTGTGTCTACTGTTTCAAGTATAACAGTCATATTACAATCCAACAGAATCTTTAATACTTCCTATATGTTAGCTCAAACTATGTTCATGCTTGAACCCTGGTCTAGTACACAATCTACCTCAATTTTTCTGTCTACTATTGTCTTGAGTATATAGAGTAGAAGCAAATGGTTGACTTCTGCTAACACATTGTAATACTACTATAGTACACAAATGTTCAATCCTGTAACAGGCAGTTCTCTACTGTAGAACACAGTGTTTCTATCTGTTTAGTACTTTAATGTAACTAATTCACAAGTCTTCTTCTGAAGCTCTAGAGACAATACAAGTAACTCCTACTGTGTAATACACACTTCCTAGTCTAAGCTATAATCTAAAACTCTTCCAGCTATTTCCAGGTCCTTAATTAGTACAATGTAGTAGTACAGGTGCTCCTTTGTTCTAGTTCTGTCTTACTGTATACTTACTAGTGTTAGTTCAATATTTGCAGACTTTACTACTTTATAATCACACTCTTACTTTCCCTTCCCCTTTGTATCCTTTACTTTTAATTGTTCTACAACCTTCTTACAGGCTTCTCCTAGTATTACTTTAAGCCTTTCAAGCTCTACAAGGTTCTCCACCTCCTCCTCTTCTTCTTCATCAACCTCTACCATTATAACTAGTACAGGAGCTTCTAGACTGTGTACTATAACTAGTACAGCTTGTACAAAACTAACAGAGTACATTTGTAACAACAGAAAGTAGCTATCAACCTTTTCCTTCAAGGTCTGCCCTATCCTAGAAATAGTGTTTCTGTTAGCTATAATAATTTTATTGTCTAGGCTCTGTACACACTTCCTATTTGTAATGTATTCTAACACTTTTGAGCAACTGTATATAAAATGTCCAGATTCTCTACAAAACACACAACTTCTGTTTCCTGATCCTCTGCCTGAACCTCCACCATATCCTCCTCCTCCTGATCTTGGGCCTTACTTTATTAACTCTACTTGTAATTACAGACTCTAAAGTACTTCCACAATACTTGTCAAATTAACTTCCTCCTGTTTAACTAGAATCACAGGCTAACTTACAAGTGTATCTAATCTACTAACTACTGTGAGTGTAGATCCCTCAAGGATTGACCCTACTACAGCTACAACTTATACAATATTGTACACAAGTCTGTCCTCATAGTCTAAATACTTGATTTCTAACTTCTGTGTCAGTTTCTCTGTAATTACTCTATAAAACACATACAGAAAAACACAGTAAGATTCCTCCAGTAACAGCTTATTGTTAGTTGTTAAATAGGTTACTATGAGTGTAAACTCTTAGTAGTACATTCCCAAATTGTCCCTATTCATAATTCCTCTCTCTGCCTATTTCTGTACTATAGTATCCAAGTCACTTCTAGCATATTGTGCTCCTGTCTTAAGACTTGGGTAATACACAATTACTCTCATCTTAAATGTATCCTAAGACACTTTATCCACATTATCCTACAAATCCTCCACTTCTACAGACATGTACTTTATTACAAGCAGAATAATATCTGCTCTAACTATGTTGTATTTGTTTGTAAGACTTTCTACATCTGTAAAATACCTCTACAACTCTCAGGGCTTGGTTATGTCAAAGAACAGTGTATTACATACTCTACAACAAGGTAGCTTCAGAATGTTCAATATAGTCATTGACTGTACTACTAGTCTTGGTTGTAATAGAATTTGTATGTTTACTTGTAGTTGCTAAAGTAGTTACATGTTACTTACAAGTTGTTGTTACTGTAACTAAAGCTGTGTTGTTAACAATACACTAGTTACTAGTAAGAGTAATAATACTGGCTACTAGACTATCTCTGTTTCCTGTAGAGACAACTGTGCTCTTCTACAACACAGTGTTCCAGTTACAGTCAGTTATAATGTTGATATGGTTTGGGAAAGTTGTAGAGTAGCTGGTGATCTTGTACACAATTCTGAGGATGTAAAATGTAGTAGTTTGTTACAAATTCAGAAACCAATTACTTGAGGATTGAGTGATAATACTACAAGGTCTTCTTCTTCCTCCTCTTTGTTACTGACTCAAGTGCTCTACTGTTCCAATAGTGTTCCTAAGGTTTCTGTAATATCAGATTCTGTACTTCTAGTGTTCAGACTATCAGATGTTTTACAGTGTGATTGGATTCTAGCAGATCTGTGTGTTCTACTCAATACAGGTACTAGTACTGACTGTGACTGTGTTGACCTAAGGCTACAGGCTGGTGTCTGAGAAACCTGTTCAGGATGCTGAGAACTGTTAGAACTTGTATTGTTTAACTATAGAAACCCTCCTTATAGTAGGCTCTAGATGAAACTCCTGTAAAGTGTTTAAGAGGAGAACACAGGTGATTTGTTAAGTTTGAGAGGGAGCTAAACCACAAGTCTTATAAGACTAGATTGGTTCTGAACAGGTGTAAGTTCTTCTAACACAGTTGTAACCTTAGAAGAGAGATGTGAATAACAGAAAGTGTACTTTGTAAAGTACATAACAAACAATCTGATACAGAAAACAACAAAGACTAAGACTATGCCTTACACTAGAGGACTTTAAGATGAGAGACAAGAACGAAATCAATAGGTGAACTATCTGAATTCCCCCTGTATCTAGTACATGAGTAACTGTATTTATAGTTTTCTGAGTTCTAGAAAAGTATAGTACTAACAGGGAAATGTCATAGCTGAACAAAAGAAAAATAACAAAATATACAAGAACAAATAAGAGAACCTTTTACTAGAGGTTGGAAGAAAAATGGGGGTGAAAATGTATGAGGAAAATTTAAGTAGTCTACATTCTGACTACAGGAAATGTTATACAAAAAGGAAAAGCAAGATTTACATTAAAAGAAGTAGAAGGTTCTCATACTGTTATTATCTGATTAGTGTAGACAAAGTGTGGAGAGTTCTAAGATTTCTAACTGTCTCCTAAGATCATCACTTTGATTGCCTCAATGTTCTATCTGATTTGGAAGATCACAGTACTTTGATCTAGGCAATAATAATGTAATAGTTTGCTGAGCCACTTACTGTGACACAACTTGTGTTCTGAGCCTGTGATAAGTATGTGATTTGTACATTCTATAAGGAAAACAATGTGTGTAAGCCAATTCCAAGACTGTACACACTTGTGGTTCTGTTTACAAATGCTTGTAATACAGAATAGTTGGGTGTTCTCAGAGTAGGCTTCTATGAGTCACATGGGTGTTTGGAATTGATTACTGTGATTGTCTGTATGTAATGTATAGTTCTTAGTATAATGCTAATTGTTTCAATATATAAGTGTACAAGATTAGACTGGTCATATAGTCTTGATCTTGTCTACTCTAGGTAGTTCTGTACTCTTAGGCTCACTCTATATACTCTACTCTTGTCTCACTCTCTCTCTGTCTGTTCTACAAGTTCTGACTATGTTCTAGTACTTATGTTCCATATTTCTGTTGTGTAAGATAGTTGTAGCCTGAGTCTGCTTACTAAGCCTTCAGGTCCCCTCTACACTGTTACTGACATCAGATTAAGACTCCCTATTGTTACAGTTCTCTACTCTTGTACTTTCAGTTCTAAGGGTTCTACACCCTTCTGTATCAGAACTCAGGACTCCTGTCCCTCAAGGGTGCCATCTATAGACTATATGTGTGCTGACTCTTACTACTACCCTTCCTTACTTTATCATTCCATTCCTTTAACCACCCCTTCATTCTTTGTTCATTCTATAGTCTCTTACCCTTTGTCTATCCCTTCATTCTTTGTACCTTTATCTTTGACCTTCCCTTTCTTTCATTCTTTGTAACTTATCATTCTTAGTAGCTCATACTCCCTGAGTACTCTTGTATAGTTTAGTATATATAAGTATACAAGATCAGACTAGTTCTGTAGTCTTGATCTTGTCTACTCTAAGTAGTCCTGTACTCTTAGGCTTACTCTATATGCTCTACTCTTGTCTCACTCTCTCTCTCTACCCATTCTGCAAGTTCCAACTATGTTCTAGTACTTGTGTTCTGTATTTCTGTTGTGTAGGATAGTTGTAGCCTGAGTCCCCTTACTAAGCCTTTGGGTCCCTTCTACACTGTTACTGACACCTATTACTACCCTACAACTCTCTTACATTTCAGGTATTAGTACTTACTATTGTATCAATCTCTTTTCTTTGTTCTAACCCTTTTACATTTTAATTT